>NW_015546074.1:110796-147762 GCF_001515605.1 Sinocyclocheilus anshuiensis
TTGTTTTTGACATATCCGACCGAACTACAAACTTTCCAGTGATGTCTGTGAGAAAGGTATATTCACTCGACAAGCTTGTGCATCTGCGCCGCCGCACGTTCAATCCACTCAACGTGCTTTGCTCATTAGCTCGCGCACATCAGCTATACAGGCGTTAATACTGAATGTTTAAAATTATATTCATTGCAAAAAATCCTTAGCATTGAGCCCTGTATATAAGTAAATATATTTAAAGGGGTCATATGATGCGATTTAAATTTTTCCTTTCTCTTTGGAGTGTTACAAGGCATCATATGACCCCTTTAAAGCTGCAGTCCGTAACTTTTGGCACTCTGTTGGTTAATAAACAGAACTGCATGAGTCTTGCGGAAGAACATTGTAGCCGGAGCTACTTCTCTCTGTTTATGTCTATGACGAATCACGCAGGTACCTGGCTACTCCGCAGCGGTACCTACCCGAACCAGTCTAAAATAGTCTGAATATAAACACTTAATATAGGTGTACCATAGTGATTCAGGACAAGCCAATCCAAGGTTTGGAAAATGGATTCATGGTGTACTCGCTTATTATTTAAATGTTGTAAATTTTGAACACAAAAAAGTTACGGACTGCAGCTTTAAAATAAAAAGATTTCTATTTTAATACCTTTAAAAATCAAATTTATTCATTGAGGGAAAAGCTGAATTTTCAGCAGCCATTATTCCAGTCTTCAGCATCACATGATCCTTTTAGAAATCATCCTTTAGAAATTTCTTCTTCTTTTTTTTAATCAATGTTGAAAACAGTTGTGTTGCTTACAATTTTTGTGGAAGCAAATTCTTTCAGGATTTTTTGATGAATAGAACATTTAAAAGAACAGCATTTAAAGAATAATGTATATATAATTATTTGGAAAATTAACAGAATCATGGAATTGAAATTGTATTCAACAATTTAAATGTATTTTCTTTCACTTTTAATCAATTTAATGGATTGTTGTGGAATAAAAGTATTCAGTTCTTTCCAACTTAAACTTTTGAACAGTAGTGTATAAAAATTAATGTAGTACTGTATGAAATATATTTATAATTGACATGTAGTTGATTAATCTGTCCATATTTTTATGTTGAGTTTACTGCAGTATATTGTGGGATTGTATTCTAATGAGAGATAATGTGTTGCTGCCTTAGAAACTGGCTTACAGAGTGTTATAAGGCAACATAACTTTTGGAACAAACGACAGGCATGCCGCCTATGATGTCTTGGTAGTTTTTCAACTAGGTTTTCTGATTAGGTCTTGGAACAGAGGTGCAGACTTCAATGAGGAAGGGAACATTGTGGTGACACAGAACAAGATCTTTTGATTAAGAGATGAACTGAAAGATGGAAGTTCAGAGATTTGAGTGATTAAACAAGCCTGAAATTGGAAGAGGAATTAATCCTGTTGTTTGAGAACCAAGAGTCCACTGTATCTCTGACCTTGTGGAACGGCATCTGATTTTGGCACCAGTGGAGATGCTGACAGCTGTGATGGACAGTTGGCATCTCTACGCTCTATTGCCATCAACCCTGTACTCATCCAGCAGAAGAATTTGATGAAATCCACAGAGTAACACACAAAAACAGGCAGGAGGGAGAGGATAGAGAGAGAGAGAGAGATACATGGATGAAAATATGAGGTCATTTTTCTGGAATACATTGTAATGGAACGTTGTCAGGAAATATTTGTCCAGGCCAATAAAAATGCTTACCGTTAGCTTCATGCCATTCCCCAAGATTTCAAATTCGTCATGAGGGCATGTCATGAAAAACAAGATTTCCCTTCCTCTTTTTCCTGTAATAAGAGTTTGATCTACTGAATGCTAATTTTTTCTCCTCAAAAATGGCTTGTTTATGATGCCACAAGCATAAGTGTATTAATAATTGCATATTATTTGCATAGTAACACCTATTTCACATTCATCAGGGGTGTCCAGTCCTGCTCCTGGAGGGCCAGTATGCTGTAGAGTTTTAGCTCCAACTTGCCACAATACACCTGCCTGGAAGTATCTAGTAATCCAAAAGACATTGATTAGCTGGTCCATTGGTGCTTAATTGAGCTAAACCCTGTGCTGTGATGTTGCACTCACGTCTTATGGTTGATGATACATTTCCAAGGTTGATGTATCGGCTGGTGTTCGGCATTTTTTAATTATTAGCATCAGGTGTTTTTTTTTTTTTGGCCGATGTTTCGGAAGTGGAACCTTTATTTTGACCGCTCTGAGAACACAAATGCCTGAGCACACGGAGCTCACATTCTCCGTCTTCATTAGTATACTGTCTCTGTTAAACAGTTTTGTCTAATAAATTATTAGAGCTGTTAAAGTAAACGGTATACAAAAAAATATTATAGCATTTGCTTTTCTATTATTAGTAACTTTAACTTTACTTTTTATTTTAACTGTACTGTGTAACTGAAAACAACAACAACGACAATACAAAACTAAATAAAAAGCAAGATAAAGATTACAAAGTGATTCACAAAATTCACGCATATTTTCATTTCACAAGCAATCAATTACACATTGAATAACTTGACCTTAACACACTTCCGCATTCAAAAAGCGGAAGCTTCAAATAGTAGTGTAAAATAACTTTAGCTGTAGCCGGTATCAATGGCAGTGCCTATAGCACGGGTTTGTTGATTTATTGATGTACAGTTCATCAGACACTTAATCTAAACACATCAACCACAGTTTACACTAATTATTCGGGTATGATGAAACAAATAAAAATGGTGTCATACAATTCCGAAATATGTAATATGATGTATGGTGTCATTTCATGATTTAAAGGGGAGCACACAAGCCTACTGTATGTACAGTACAGTAAATGTGATAATTCTACAGAGTCTGACCCTCTTTCTTAACCAAAGAAATGCAAGAATAGAATGCAAACAACATATCACATTAAAGAGCATTAGAATTAGACAAGGTTATACATCCCATAAAACATTACAAGTAAAGACTGTACAAATTAAGCAATAATAATGTTTTCATGCACTTACTTTACTTTTCAATAAAATCATTAAGTATTAGATCGTCGAAAATATCGAAAATAATTAGTTTGATCATCTTAAATGAGTCATGTCCTCTGGGTTTGAGTGCAATGTTTGGATAGCATTATATTGTATATAAAATTGGAAATTAATCATAATAAACATGCCGCAAAAAAGAACAAAAAACAATAACATTAAAAACAACTTTAAAAAACTATATTACGATTACTCCTCCAGAAGTAACTTCAGCAGCGTGCAGATCCTCGTTTATCTCTTGACTGTGGCAACACTGGCAACTCTGGCAACACTGACAATTGCCTCACTCACATAATGTTGCACATTTAAAATGGAAGATTACACACACGGTAGGGTATCATGTAAGGCTAAATACACCAAATGAAATATTGATGTTTATTGTCAAGTTCAACCAAGTTAGTTTAACTTTATCAAAACTGCTGACTGGCCATTGACAATAATGCAGGCGCAAATACAATTATGCTACTAATCAAAGCCAGATGTGAGGACACACGGGCTGTGTAAAAGGCCTAGAAACAACCCACATGCATTAACAACATGCATTTGCATAGAGAAAGGGATTGCACAGCTCTGATAGCATACTAGTTATATCACATCAGCCTTCATAATCAAACACTGATCTTTAACATTTCAATGACAACCAGCTTTTAGTTAAACTACCACAAGAGAATGTTGCACTTGTTTTCACAGTTGTTATAACTATAAGAGTTAGATGGTTAAAGAAAATGGCACGCATCGGAACATGGAACATAGACAAAGTCCCTTTAAGGCAAGCCATTTCACTCTGGCGGGCATCTTTGAAACTCCTTTCAGGAAGCTATTTTAATCATCTAAGTACAGCTCCTATGTCTTTGAATAGGAAAAAATGTAAACCTCCAAAGCTGTTCACCAAGCTTATGATTAAATTTCATATAATTCTTATTTTTCAAACTAGACTATCCAATGTGCATGTGCAGTCCTAAGTGTGTGTCTCAGAACACTGACTTTTTCTATAGAAACCAGGGCCCCTATTCACAAAACAGTTTATCTTAGAGTTCTCCTAAATAGCATTAAAAGTTTTTAGCAAAGAGTTTTCTCTTAAAACCTATTCACAGAGCTGCTGAGACAAACTTTTACTAAGGAATAGAGAGAAGTCTTAAGCTAAGAGTAAGGGCGGGGTTGACCTCGTTGCTATGGATGATGTCAGCATGCTTACTAACTATGCCCACAGTGATTGGCTGATAGTCTCTGTCAGAGATTTATTTATAGAAATATTTTAGAGTAAAGATAAAGGTTCAAAAATAAGAATGTTGCCACATTCAAATAAAGATTTTAAAATGCAGGCTAAGTGTCACTAATTAAACAAGTATGTGTTCAGCCTCTTACATGTATGCTTCTCATAATTAGTGAATATGCATATAAACAGCCTTTTAATAAACCGAGTAGAATAATTATGGCTGATAGTAAGACATGCAAACGTAAAAGAAAACCAAACTGGACACAAGCACAGCTGTTACTTCTTGCCCAACTGGTTAATGAAAACAAGGACAAAATCAAAGGAAAATTTGGAGTTGGGATAACCTTCAAATCCGAAGGTGATACGTTTATAAAAGCTCATTATCGTCAAATATTTCTAAAATGTTTACGTTCCGAGGCACATTGCCGGCAACAGCCATTGTAGGATAGTTTGTGATTTGATCTTAGTGACTTAGGAGTCCTCTTCACTACTCCTAACGTTCACAGATTTAGGAGCTAGTTTTAGCGCTAAAATGCTTTGTGAAATACTTTTAGATAAAAAATTTAGGAGTCCTAAATTTAGGACTGACACCATTATTTTTAAGATTTTCTCCTAAATCGGCGAGTTACGAGCTAAGAGTCCTAAATTTAGGACTGACATGCCCATTATTTTTAAGATTTCTCCTAAATCAGCGAGTTACGAGCTACTTTTAGCCTTAAGATGTTTTGTGAATACGGGCCCTGAGCTTCTTACGGCAGCTGCAGTGACACGATGACTTTACCAATTAGTGAATGGCTGTTTTATTTAGAAGGTGGAACTATTGTGTGTTGTCCCATTCATAAGTAATAATGACTGCACCTTCTTTGTAAATCTAAAGTATTTGACACATCACAGATGTCAAGTCTCTTCTTCTACTAATTTACAGATTTGCGGTTATGTTTATTTATTTATATCTTAACTAAATCAAAGAACAGCCTAATACAATAGGAAACATATAAACACATAAGGAACAGCATGTGTTTTTACCTTTTTTTTTTTAATTAAATGGTGTGATATATCAGCTGTATATTGACCATCAAAAATCAATATCAGCCGATCACTACTCATGTTTTTTTTTTGCTTGTTTTTGCAGCACCTCATGCATGACACTGATACCTAAAAACTAAAGATAAAATACTTTTTTTTTTTTTTTTTGTTTTTTTCACTGCCCCAGCATGTGTTTTTACCTTTTTTTTTTTAATTAAATGGTGTGATATATCAGCTGTATATTGACCATCAAAAATCAATATCAGCCGATCACTACTCATGTTTTTTTTTTGCTTGTTTTTGCAGCACCTCATGCATGACACTGATACCTAAAAACTAAAGATGAAATACGTTTTTTTTTTGTTCTGTTTTTTTCACTGCCCTGTATGGAAAATGATTATGAAAATAAAATTATGACTGATTGAATAACATTAAGTGGACTAAAATGCTAAAAAGTGTAGGATGAGTCCACTTTAAATATAAAAATATTTTGATGCATTGTCCCATATGGAGTCTCATTCTACGAATATAGAATGTCCCTCTGCATTGTGTTGTCCTTCTGTTGGGACATTGCCTGTCTCAGTGACATTTTCATCAGACAGATGGGATTGTGCCTGCTTGTCTGACTGCTTTTTAACCTTGCCTGACCATGTCTGTCCCCAGAGGGACAGCTGTGCAAGGGACAGGTCAGGAAAAAACTAAAGATAAAATACTTTTTTTTTTTGTTCTGTTTTTTTCACTGCCCTGTGTGGAAAATGATTATGAAAAGAAAATTATGACTGATTGAATAACATTAAGTGGACTAAAATGCTAAAAAGTGTAGGATGAGTCCACTTTAAATATAAAAATATTTTGATGCATTGTCCCATATGGAGTCTCATTCTACGAATATAGAATGTCCCTCTGCATTGTGTTGTCCTTCTGTTGGGACATTGCCTGTCTCAGTGACATTTTCATCAGACAGATGGGATTGTGCCTGCTTGTCTGACTGCTTTTTAACCTTGCCTGACCATGTCTGTCCCCAGAGGGACAGCTGTGCAAGGAACAGGTCAGGACATGGCTTGTCATGCTTTCATAGAGGACAGAAAGCAGGATCTCAAATATTAATACACACCTGGTGGTGTGCAGTTTTCTCAATCTGGAGATCGTCCTGCCGGATGACCTTTTTCTGGCTGATATTGAACGAGTAAATTGTGTGTCTAAAGTACGTGCAGAAAGAGTTGAGTATTACAACATGCATTAATTTATTAGTTTTAATTCCAGTTATTATTTAGTTTCAGTTATTAGTTTATTTCATCTAACTAAAATGATTAATTGATGTAGAGGCTCAAGTTTGTGAGAGAAATGATAAGACAAGTTTGTGAGACAAGTTTTGATTTTTTTTACTCTGCAGTGCTTTCTGCATATTATGTATAATCTCGCACAAGCCCCCAATTTTTGGCTTCTTAAACCTTGCTGTGCCATAACAGGATATTTTTTTTTCTTTCTGTATCATGTTGGAAGTACTTTGATGTCAGTGAGTGTCATAGTTTGACAGCCAAACACTGTTTCATTTGAAATAATTACAAATACCAACGCAAGCTCCTACTTACATGCAAACAGCAACACCCGTGGCAGCATTGTTTTTTCACAACCTTCATCACTCCCTCTCATTGTCACTTCCTCATATCATTTAAGCTTTAGTTGGTGTTGAGAGACATTTTCAGTAAGAGGCAGGAAGTGAATGTCATTCTGAAGGCTATAGCCCATCACCTATTTAAAGTCTGAAGTGACATTTGATGCATCTTATGCAATGCCCCCGACTAAAGATTTTCCTAGTGACCATTACTCGTACATTTAAGACATTAGTCGACTAATTGCACATTTATGATATTAATTTAATTTACACTCTGTGCTTTCAGAGGGCTGTGGGACACAAGCAGGACAGAAATCATCTCTTGTCTAATGTCTTCGTCTTCTCCAGATGTTCCAAAGCAACTAACACTTGTTGTAAAAGGTCAAAAGAGCACATTTTATCTTCCGCACATGCAAGACATCAAGGCTATATTTGATATTGCACCACCAGTATCTGTCCTACAGTGTTTTTCTGCTTTACCACTGTAAAGAATGTGGATAAAGTAATTAAAAGTGAATGAAAGGAAGAAACGTTTATAATCCCGAAAAACTGCGAAAATTCAGATTTTATACTGGACATCATGTTTATCAAAAATAAACAAAAATGTCCTTAAAGTCAAAAATAGAAATTAAATTTTTTTTTAAATACATTTTTAGTATCTTTTTATATGAAATATTTGATGTTTTTGTTAAATGTAATGTTACTTTTGATGGTTTCTTTTGGCAGATAATTCATAGCACAAGACACATTGTGCTATTAATTATTCACTTTTCTACTGACATCAAAGTTCTTCCAACATCTTTGATACCAAAGGAAATAAAAAAGCATCTTGTTACACCACAGCGAGTCTAGAGGTTTAAGAAGTGAAAAATTTGGGACTTGTCCAGGATCACACTATGCTTAAAGGCAGGGTAGGTGATTTGGTTCAAAAACATTTTTTGTTATGCTGGTTGAAAGTTTCTTCACATCCCAATAGCAATCACTAAGTTAAATGGTCTAAATGTATTTATATGTATTTATCATTTGTGGAAGGCATAGCACCATAAAATGTTTGTCCAATCATATTCCTCGGTCCGAGAAATATGGTTGGACAAACATGCCACTTGATGGTCCCTTTTCGCACAGACATGATATGTCATCAGTGTGCTGCATTACACTATTGCAGACCGAGCAAGAATGGAAGGCGTTATTATTGTAATATTATGTGCTTTGTACGTTTTCTCACCAGTGAATGAGACGTGATAATCTGACAGCATTGCATTCAACCCTCCACCAACGCCATCTCTCATTGTTTCGCTGGTTAGCCTCTGGTCTGCCTGTGTGCGTTCATGTGCATTCATGAGTTTTGGAGGAGGTGTGGCTTTGGAAAGTGATTCGCAGGGAGGGTGGTGTCTTGCTTTCAAAGCTAGCTTGCTATTTGATAGCCTCTCCGAAATCGCCTACCCTACCTTTAATGTGCAAAAAGTGTATTTATTTTTTGCTGGATGATTACATCCTCATCCAGGTTCACTTTATACTTCACATAGTAAAGAGCTTTAAAAAAAAAACTTTAATCAAAACTTTAAAACACTACTTGAGAATCTTTCACAAACTTGAGCCCCTACATCAGTTAATCATTTCAGTTAAATTAGGCTGTGAAAGCTGCTGTTCCCTGTTGTCCACAATCCCACTGTATCTACAATCAGTTGGTTGATCTAAGGTTGGTCCTGTTTTATAGTTAAAAGTAGGCCTATATAAAGAGAAGATTCTTATGAGATGTTGAAACATTAAAATAAAAATTATTGAGAGATTCAAGTTACTGAGATGTGGGAAGTGTTGTAGAAACATCTTCTGACAGCCACTTTATGTCTTAAAGTCTTATGAATGTCCTTTTAATCTTTCATGAATAGCCACAGTTTTACATCAGTTCAACATTGGCTCTGGCTTTCTGATCAGTTGTCCACAATTGAGTGTATATTGAGTGTTTTTTTGTTTTTTTTTGTCTAAACCTTGTTTTATTGTCCTGGTTTCTAAAGAGATAATGTTAAAGGTCTTTTGATAAACTGTGGTTTCTAAATTGATGTCCCTTTTCTTGGTAGTGATATTGCTGTAAGTGGAGACTAGCAGTGAAAATTCTGATATCCAGAAGAGCCCGTTATCTTATTGTGCTAATTAAGCTGAGACCTTATTACCCACCCACACAAATGTTCTCTGTCTTTCATACACCCCCATACACAGCAAAAAATGAAAGTCAATAAGTAGGCAAGCCTGCTGCATTGTGTTCTGGGCTTCTGCAGATGTTATTTTGGGTTGAGGCATTGAGTAATGTCTTCACCATTCATTTTCTGTAATATGTTGTGCTTGATCATCAGTAGGTTTGATTGGAGGAGGTGTTAGCCTGCGGAACGAGTCACGGTCATGGTTCTTTCAGTGTTAACAGATCAAACATCAATAATTCATAACATAATTTTAACAGTCGTTTTTCTCTGTGGTAACAAGGTAATTGCTGTGCATCATAAAGCTTACAAACATGAATGTGTTGTATAATGGTGAAACGTTAGCCATCGACTTAGAGCTCAGTATCCGTGAGAGTAGTTTTGCTTTCAATCACCAGTCTCAGATGATTGACTTTATTTATCTTTTTATTTATTTGATGTTTTATTTATCACTTTATTGATTTATTTGTTGTTTCAATTTATTTATTTGTTTGTTTGTCATTTTGTTTAATCTATTTATTTGTTTTGTCGTTTTTTGATTGATTTATTTGTTATTTTGTTTTATTTATTTATTGTTTTGATGTTTTATTGGATACCATTTTATTTTGATTGTCCACTTTAGGCATTCTACTAACTATAACTTTGCAACATGTCTTCTAGTCATTAGAGTATTAGTAGACTGTCTACTTAATATCTGCTGGCACTTTATTTTATCCCCTAACATGCATTCTACTGGCTATAAGCAACTTTGCAACTTCATGTCAACTTGTATGTCTACATATACTCTAATGACTGGTAGGTGACATGTAGTTGCAAATATACTTAGTAGAATGTTTAAAGTGGATTGTGGATTATCGAAATAAAGTGTAACCTTTTATTGTTTTGTTGTTTTAATTGATTGCATTTTCTGTGTTGATTCTGGAGGTAAATCTTCAATAGTTCAGATATAGTATAATGTTTGTCATTAATTTAATATTTAACACCATTAAATTTAATGCGGTTAATTAATTTATTACATTTGACTAAACTGTTTCATTCTGTTGTTCTTGATTTCTAAAGTTTGGCCACAGTAAGTAATTTATTTTATCATGGTGCTGTTGAGAATAGCTGAGCAGAAATTGTTCATGGCTAATGACTGTGAGTACTGAAACAATTATATGCCCTGAGCTTTACAGACTGCTCTTAGGTTTTCGTCTGTGACCTTGTGCTTTTTTTATATTTATATGTCTTGACTTCATTTGACTTACAGTAAAAATGTTTCATGGTCTCACCCTTTTTTTCAGTTCACAGATAGCCCCCGTCACAGGCGATTCTTGAGATGCGCCTTCAAGGTAGTGGCTTATCAATATACGGTCCTTCCCTTCGGGCTGTCCCTGCCCCCCCGCAATTTTACGAAGTGCATGGATGCTGCTCTCGCCCCTCTGAGACAGATGGGAATCCGTATTCTCAATTACCTCGACGACTGGCTCGTTCTGGCCCAGTCGGAGGCAGAATTAATATCACACAGGACCCTCCTCCTCAGCCACCTGGAGTGCCTGGGACTCAGGGTCAATTTTCCCAAAAGATTGTTGTTTCCCAGCCAGCGAATATCGTTCCTGGGAACAATTTTCGACTCAGCCCAAATGAGAGCTGTAGTCGCTCCGGAACGGGCTCTGGCCATATGGAGGCTGGCGACCTCCTTCGAGATTGGTACCACTTGCCCTCTCAAAGCGTTTCAAAGGATGCTGGGCCTCATGGCGGCGGCATCGCCAGCGCTACAGTTGGGTCTGCTTTGTATACGCCCCCTTCAGCGCTGGTTGAAACCACGGGTTCCATCCCATGCGTGGCGTCACGGATGCCTGCATATCAGGGTGAGTCAGGCCTGTGTATCGGCCCTGACCCCCTGGAAGAACTCCCACTGGATGGAACAGGGCGTGGCCATGGGGATGGTTTACAGAAGGATAGTTGTCACGACAGACGCCTCCAACTCCGGTTGGGGGGCGCTGTGCGAGGGCATACTGACTTTCGGCCACTGTTCGAAGGCGGAAAAGGGCTTCCACATCAACTGCCTGGAAATGCTAGCAGTATGTCGAGCCTGTCGGTTCTTCCTGCCAGTCCTAAAGGGGCACCACGTGCTAATCCGATCGGACAACATGTCTGTAATGTCCTACATAAATCGCCAGGGAGGCCTCTCCTCGAAGCGTCTCCTGCCCAATCTATTTCTCAAAGACCTGGGACGAGTTGGCCCACGATTGGCCCAACCTCCTTCTTTATGCTTTTCACCCGATCGCTCTGATCCCACAGGTAATCAGGCGAGTGAGGGAACAAGAACACAGGGTTCTCCTGGTGGCCCCCCTTTGGATGAACCAGCTGTGGCTATCGGAGCTAACTCAGCTATTGAGCTATCCTCATTGTGAGAAATGCTGCAAGCATAGTGATACAAACGGTGAAACGGTTTAGTAACTGTAACTGAATTCCAGTGACTCCGTCGTGGTGTTGTACTAATTTGTTCCATCCATATGATTTATTAAAACAAGGGAACAAGTTAGTATAAAATGGGCATAATTTTTTTAATTTGTGGGCAAGATTTGACTAAAACGAAGAAAATAATTAATAAGTAATAATAATAATAATAAAATAATTTACAAAATGATGGAACAAATCCTTACAGGAACAAATGATTAAGTTCTGGCCATGACACATATATTTCTGTGCAGGGCTGTGTAAATAAGTCCAAAATTGTATTAAATAATAATTTTTAGCTTTATGTGAAAATGAAACTTGCTGATCGATGAAAATCAGTGTCTGTGTCTAAGTAATTTGTATCTAGATAAGCTGTTTAGCGTTGTGGGTTCAAGTCAACAAACAGTTATAAAATCTATAATAATAGAAGCTAATTTAAAATATTAATAAATATTATAATAGTATACAAAATATCACTATGACAGAAGTTTCATCATTGGCTGAACTGTTGCCTGCAATTCTGGATGCCTACAATTCCAGTTTTCTTTGTTGTGTCAGTGTGCCCATGCTGACCCCTGTCCACCTCCAAAAGTGCCAACAGTGGGCATGTGAGCATCAGAACTGGACCATGGTGCAATGGAGGAAGGTGACCTGATCTGATGAATCAAGTTTTCTTTTACATCACGTAGATGGCCGGGTGCATGTGCGTCACTTACCTGGGGAACACATGGCACCAGGATGCACTATGGGAAGAAGGCAAGCCGACGGGGGCAGTGTGATGCTTTGGGCAATGTTCATGTCCATGTCCATGTGGATGTTACTTTGACACGTACCACATACCTAAGCATTGTTGCAGACCATGTACACCCTTTCATGAGGATAATGCGCCCTGCACCAAAGCAAAAATTGTTCAGGAATGGTTTGAGGAGCACAACAACGAGTTTTAGGTGTTGACTTGGCCTCCAAATTCCCCAGATCTCAATCCAATCGAGCATCTTTGGGATGTACTGAATGTAGATACAAGTTCAAACCATGGAGGCCCCACCTCGCAACTTACAGGACTTAAAGGATCTGCTGCTAACATCTTGGTGGCAGATACCACAGCACATCTTCAGGGGTCTAGTGGAGTCCATGCCTCAACGGGTCAGGGCTGTTTTGGCAGCAAAAGGGGGACCAACAGAATATTAAAGGTGGTCATAATGTTATGCCTGATCGGTTTATGTTCTCATTGTTCAAATTTTCCAGGTCAGATATCTTTTCCTTGGCCTAAAGCAAATCTCAAATACTTTACTGACACCGGAAACATGCAATATGATCCCAAAGCAAGCACACACGACTAAAGACATCCCCTGCATGCTTACATTAACAGACACATTACAGTTAATGTAACATTATGTATTAACTGAGGGAACGTCTTACAGAAAGAATGATTGAAAGTTGCCCTCAGACTACATAGTTTTTGCTAATTATGTATATAATGAGGACTCCAAAATGGGAAATGGGAAAAAGGTGTTCATCGTAGCCTTTATAAACCAATCATAAAATTGTCATTAGGAAAATATTGAACAAAAATATTATAGCCCCTTGCTGCAGCTAACTTTACTTCCACAGGCTACACACAGAAATATAAACAACAGCTGTGCACGCTCTCTTCACATCGTTCTTGTAAAATAATACTAATTTAATAATATAAGTATACAAGCACACCGCTCTGCTGAGAGCTCCACTTACCGGCAACCACGGACGTTATTGAAGGCATCCTGATAGTGCGCTAAATTACTAACGTGAGGGATCGTCCCGGATGAGATCGTCAGGTGAAAGGTCATCATGTGGATCATTTTATTTATGGCTAAATTATTATTAATTCATTTTACTAATATTTAGATTGGGCAGGCCTTCACAAAAGGGTGTTTAATTACAGAAAAAAATGGCCTTGACAAAAGGGCACTTTGGGCATCAAGGGGAAAAGGGGCAGGTGCTCAAGCACCCATCGCAGCCCCCTCTGCATGTGCCTGCTTTAGAGTGACATTACATGCTGCTTTGAACATCTAAGATCCGATCGTGTTCGACGCGTTGCGATGATGATGATGCGGTGTTTTCCATGTCATTTGTAATCGTTGGGAAGTTCAACCAATAGAAACTGGATCTCAGGTATGATGGATGAGACGATGACTAAAGACCAATCGGGGACTGTTTTACAGCGGGAGCAGGCTCAGATTGGATTGATCGCTTATATTGACAGCTCTTGCGTTCGCAACAGAATAGAAGCGGGACCACCAGGATCTTATTACTACTTACTTAGTTTTTTGTTCACACATACAAGTTGCTTGTATGTTCATGTATTTGAGCAATTATTTTAATGTATGCAGGATTGTTCTTCTTTCCTCATTTGATTGGTCGGGCCAGCCGTCAAGCTGAGTGGGCCAGTGCCACCCTGGCCCTTATGTAGCCTCACCACTTCACTATATGAATGAAATAATTTATTCTTATTAAAGCTACAAAAGTTACTCAGTCTAGAGCAGTGAGTTATTTTCTGTTTATATTTTGTTGTTTGATTAACATTAATGATGCAGACAGTGGCAGGATGATTATACTGCTGTCATTTTAAGACCTTATGCATGGATCTAATATATTGACACTTCCATACCATGATATAAACAATGTGGCAAAATCTCTAATGATAGACAGTTTATACTGTTGTCATTCACTAACAAAACATTTGCATTTACTTGCAAAATGTTTGCATTCTCAAGTAAAACTTTTGCATTTTCTCACAAAAGTACTGTTCCCCCTAGAAAACTTTATATTTGCTCATAAAACATGCATTCATCCACAAAACATTTGATTTTTTTGGCAAAAGTTTTGCACTCCCCACGAAGTTCGCCATTCACTCACAAAATTTTGCATTCGCTCACTAAAGTTTTCATTCTCTCTCAAAAGTATTGTTCCCCCTGGAAAACTTGTCATTTGCTCATAAAACTTTCCCCAGAGAGATTTTATGTTCACTCGCATTGAAATAATAATTTTTCCTCCCACCTCATTTTTTCATCACCATGTCCCTTTAGGGGCTCTGTAGCTTTCCACAGACAAGGTAGAAAAAGGGCCTGAAGCTCTTAATTTTATTTTACCCAGCAAATTGTCATAAGAATATGTCTTTCTCACTAGGTCAAAAGTAATATTTTGGCATGGAGGACTTCATTGTAAAATGTTCTGTTTCTGTTAATCATAGTGATGTTTTATATCATTACACCTATTAACAATAACTAATTACAAGCAGCTCCACAAAATAAATACATGGTCTGAGTGCTGGTAGGCTTTTTGGTGAGAGGAAAGTGAAGACTCTCTGAGGACAGCGATTGTAATGACTGGTATTTTTCTAATGTCATTCTTTATAGATGTTCTTGTTCAAATAATGTTGTCTCAAGCCCCCTTTCCCTTTTTTAGTTTTTTTTCACTTCCTTTTATGGTTCTCTTTCCTTAAAATCATCATGTTGGGTGAAAGACTAGTAATGTGTTTGTTTCAAGAGTTTGAAGTGTGCATATGGGTCGTGTTTTTGACAAGAGCGAGGGTGTCATCTAGTGGTTGGCTCAAGGAAGTTACTTTGGATAAAATGTTCTCGCTTATGTGTGTGTGTGTATATGTATGTGTATATATATATATATATATATATATGTGTGTACATATTAGATATGAATACTGGAATCATTAAACTGTTAAATGAATTTATATTGTTATATGAATGCATTGCCTTCTCTCTTTAGTCATCAGTTGGAGGTTCGAGCTCAAGTGGCCCAGGCATTCCTGTCAAAGTTCCAGTTGTCCACCACTGAGATGGCAACATTACGCTCCGCTCGAGATGGTCCCATCACTGAGGTAACCTCATGTTATCCTACAAAAAAACTGCTCGTCATTGCCCATAAAATGTCATTTGAGAACCAAAGCACATGAATGAACCATGAGATTGATTGACAACGTTAAAAGATAATTATAAATGTAAATGTAATAAAAAAAGTTTAAAATATAATTCATATAAAGTATAAAATATAATTCAGTTGATTTTTTTAACTACCCATTTAAAAAAATTATCAGCTCGATATTCCAATTTTTTTTAAGTGATACATGACTCCGATAAAACTTTCAGATGAAATCATCTCCTGCTGGGTAATTGAAAAATAAATTAAAACAGAATCATCTCTAATAGTTGCGTGAACTGTGTGTGTACTGTGCAGGAATTCTTCAGAGCGCTGAACTGTGTGAAGAACATCCATGAAGATGTGAAGGTCCTATTGAGGACTAACCAGCAAACAGCAGGGTGAGAGAGAGAATAGAATACAGTAGAATATAATTAAATAGAGCAGAATAGATTAGAAATATACTTTATTAAAAAAATACAAGAAAATATAAAAAATAACAATCTTGGTTCTTGCAGACTTTTTATGTGTAGATGTTCAGTGATGTCTGTGCTTTACTGCAGGCTGGAGATCATGGAGCAGATGGCTGTGTTACAGGAGACCGCATACGAGCAGCTCTATCGCTGGGCTCAGAGTGAGTGTGTGCTCTGGACCTTACACACACACACACACACACACACACACACACACACACACACAGGGGATGACACACACACACACAACAAACACAAGGGTGTGAGGTGGGAAATGATTAGCGTTCTGTAAGGAGAGGTTTGCGATCTGTTGGTTCCTTCACTTCTCCGTGTGCACATTCACACTCTCATGTTTGCTTTCCCTTTTACCTTTGTGAGACCGTACACACTGGTGGATTATGGATATATGTATATCTACCCTTAACACATTTATGCTCGCATGTAAACAAAGAGAGTCACTGCAAGTCTAGCAACCTGCTTAAATTCTGTTACACACACACACACACACACACACACACACACACAGCGGAGGCGAGAAGTTTCTGGAATATAAACACAGTTGCTGCTGCCAGAGAATGTGAAACAGAAAACTGACTCTGCTTACAGAACGACTTATGGCACTCCTGATTTACATGATGATTTTAGTACTTTAGTACTATATTTTAGTTACATAAAAGTATTATTTACAAATTAGTTACATAAATTAAGTTATTTGTGTTTTAGTATTATAGGAGGCCTTATTGATGTTTATGTGTCTGTCTTTGGTGTCTGTAGATGAGTGCAGAGGGTTGACTCAGGAAACATGTGATATTCCTCCCGTGTTGAGTCAAGCTATGGAGTCTCTCCAGGATCGGCCTGTTCTTTATAAGTGAGTTCTGTCCCTTACACACACACTTGTTACAAAACACACTCTTCTAGTGCCCATAGTGCATAACAGTGCACTCTTTTTTCAGCAGTTATTTATTTTCTTAGCAGGCATTTCAAAAGTTGTTCAATAAAGAGTTCAAAGCCATGAATCAAACCAGCCAACTCTGAGGTGAAAAACGACTTTACAAATATTGATTTGAAGTAAAATAATATGGGAAATTGGGAAAAAAGTTGATAGTACAAGGTTGTCTACTTAAATTGTTTGTGATTTATACAAATATATAAGTAGTTTAAAGGTATAGGGAAGCCAACCAAATGTCATTAACATTTTAAAATCGTCATTAAAGAGTTAAAGGTCTAAGAGATTAATTACAACATTTTAACAATGTTTTTGAAAGAAGTCTTATGTTCACCAAGGTTGCATTATTTGATTAAAATTGTGAAATATTATTACAATTTAAAATAACTTTTTTTATTTTAATATATTTAGAATGTAATCCTATGTAATCCTTTGTTGGCAAAGCTGAATTTTCTGCAGCTGTTGCTCTAGTCTTCAGTGTCACACAATCCTTCAGAAATCATTCTAATATGCTGATTTAGTACTTAAGAAACATTTCTTATTATTATCAATGCTGAAAACAGTTGTGCTACTTAATATTCTTGTGGAAACATATATTATTATATATTCATATATTTATTTTTTTAGGATTCTTTAATGTAACGTTCTGGAATTGTTTCTGAAAAAAGTATTATATTCTTACTGACCCAAAACTTTATACTTTACAACATTAATTACATTTTCATTAATTCACAATATTAAAATGTATTAAAAATATTAATTTAATTTAATTTAAAAACTAAATGTATGGGTGTTTCAGGTGTTGTTTACCTTTTAGCAGCAGGGAATAAGACTGCAATTCCATCATATATACCACAAGGTGTCAGTCTCTCTCATTCTTATTGAAGTAGTTTCCTGTGTTTAGTGTACCTTCTAACAACTGACAGAACATTATAATGAGCCACATCAATACAATGCAAAAACAACAACTTGGTTTGAATGAATGAAAACAGCCAGAAAAATGATGTATTCCTACAGTGTAAATAAACTCTCTTCAGTATGTTTTGAATTTAGTTTAAATAACACAACATATTTTTGGTGAAGCCCCACACAGGTTGTAAATATTATTCATACTTTTACTATTACTCATTCTTAGGACTAGTCATTTTGAACAAACCTCTAACTGTAAGTGCTAAATGTCAGCACGTCCCACACTGTTATGCTACGAAAATGAATGATCACTCAAATTGCATGTAGAAGAGGAGATTAGACACATATAATCAACATGAACCATATCTAGAGACCTGAAAATCATGCATAGAGACTTATGGGTAGGCTTTTTTGACTTAGACCAGTACGCAACCACCCAGAAGTCGCGTCCCTCGGGTTGGTCGTGAGACTTAAAATGTGAAGAAGGAAGCGGGAAGCATGAACCGGCAAACGAAACTTTAATAACAAAATAAACAAACAACAAAATGAAAGTAAGCGGCAGACTCCAATGTGTATTTTGTGTTTGCGCTCTGGAGAGCATCAAAAGGTTTCTCTTAACGTGTTTTTGCAGCATTGAACATGGTTGCCAATCACAGACATATCTGTTGATTTCTGGAACACAATGGCCAATCAGAGGTGTTTCAGTTAGTCAGAATCCATTCACTGCTCAAAACATCCTGAGTTCTGCAAGCTTGCAAATCCTCTCATTATAACGAACAAAGTGTAGATGTGATGTAAATAAGAGATTTATTGTGCTGTTTTTTTTTCTCACACACTTTTAAGTTTTCTTGTCCACTCTCTCTTTGTGTCTGTGTGCCCCTCTCTTTTGTCCCGTGCTCTCACTCCCCCTTTTTATCTAAGGGAGTCCAAGGCCGGAGGAGAAAGAATGAGAGGACGGGGCCCCCAGAGTTCCTGGAATCCTTGCCAAACTACAACATCCCTCCTCCTCCCTTTTTCTCTGGCTGCTGCGGTTACTACTGTTTAGTCTGCACAGGGCCATTCTCAGCCCGTAGATCAAAACACAGCCACGTTTCCTAACTGCGAACGGGGCCCTCCATTGTTTTTGTCTGTATGTGTGACCCTGGGTCTCTCTAACCTAAAGTATTTTTCTCTTGCTGATTTCAGTGGCTGTTCCGAAGGTCTTGCAGTGTCTGTTTTGTTTCATGGCCCAGGCGTTTAATCTTGTTTATACTAAAGATGTACAAAACTACATATTTTTTAAAATCAGCCAGTCTTCCTGACTAGTTGGTCTTAAGGACGCCCTGTAAAATTTTAGGAGGATTATGATTATATGCATGAGCTATTGTGTTCAGAGTTGTTGCATCTCTAAATTCATCCAAGGAGTTCTGCAGTAGGATCCTCAGAAGTGCGAGATCTGAAATCTTGCAATCTTTGCTTATGAGACCACATAACCCACAGAACTGGTTGCTTAAGATGACTTAAAGACTAAACTAGCATTAAAATAAGCTAGGACTAGGAATATGAATAAGAAGCAGGAAAACCTGGATATATTAATAATAAATAATAAACTAATATTTTTGTTTTGTTTTGTTTTTAAGAATTGTGTTTTGCTGACCCAGACTGCATTTATTTGCTCAAAAAAAAAAAAAAATCGCAAAGAAAAAAAGTTTAAAAGAAGAGAGGAAGATTTTTACATTATTACCTATTTATTTTACTTATCAGGCACTGGTAAGTCATTTACACTACATAAGTAAAATAGCAATATATATTGTATGTGGCTTTGAAAAAATATTTTGAATGGCTGTCAATGGAGAAAGATCCTTTTTGCTTGCAGAGCATGTATTTACATTGGTTAGCATGGTCCCGTTAGCTCATTAGTCAGACAAACCATGATTTCTTGAATTCATATTTAATTCTCACTCTTTGTTTTCATTCTCTCAGGTACACACTGGATGAGTTTGGAACGGCTCGGCGGTCTGCCGTGGTCCGAGGCTTTATCGACGCCCTGACCCGTGGAGGACCGGGTGGCACCCCGAGACCCATAGAGATGCACTCTCATGATCCAATGAGGTATAGAGTCTACAACAAGTGCACATCCCAACCCTCCCACCCAATCATTCCATTCAAAAGCTTGCGGAAACACAATGGATGACATTTTCTCTTCTGCATGCTAAAAATAATCTCTTCAAACCAGCTATAATTGGGGGTCATTTGGAGGGTCACGCCGTTGTTAGCAACTAAAAGCCTCTCTGATTAACATCCTCACAAGCAGAGCCGCCATGCTCCTCTATGTGCTGCATCTCTTGAAGCTGCAAATCCAATTCAGCGTCTAAGCACATTAAACCCAACCTGATTCTTTCAGGGAAGTGCTTACTCTTTCAGAGAATTACTTAGTGCGGGTTCAGCGAAAGGTCGGCTGTTGAGATCTATGGATTGTCGCATGCTCTCCAGGCCAGCACCCCGTAAAGCTTTCGAACACCCTCCTCCCTCATCCCATTTGGAACCTGAGGAGAGAACATGGGGCTCCTGGCAGAATGTCGATAAAAGTGGGAAGCGGTGGTTCTTAGAACAGCACTTCCCCCCGCTGTCCGGTATTAAAGGATATTGAGCCGATGTAATGATAGCTGACTGTGTGATGGCCTCAAATCTCAGGAAATCTATAACTCTATTAGATGTAACTACAAATCTAGAAGAAACACTCCATGTAATTATTCATCTATCCATCCAGTTCCCAACTGTGCAATTCTGGACTAAGCTGTTTTTTTAATGATGATTCCGTCACTATTATATGCTCAAAGTATATGCCATTTAATGCACAGGCTCTCAACACGTGCACTAGAAAGTTTCATCCTTGTTCAGTTATCGGTGCTATTTCTCATTGGAAGTTATGCAGATAAAAATGGCTTTGTATTTGATTAAACAAGAGTTGGGAGTATAATTTTAACAACCGTCTGGAATAGCAAATTTAGAGGCCTTAGAAATTTGTGTATCAATTATGATATAGAAGGCTTTATAGGGTTAAGGTAATATTGTGTCTTTATTTTATCTTTATGTCTTTATTTTTATCTTTATTTTTTCTTATACATACAATCATCCAACCAGGTATGTTGGGGACATGTTGGCCTGGCTCCATCAAGCCACAGCCTCAGAGAAGGAGCACCTGGAAGCCTTGCTCAAGCAAGTTACTGTGCAAGGTACATGTCGTTCCACCTAAATCTCATACGGATTTACTGGTTCATAACTAGTTTGCTTTCAATATGAAAAAATATGTCTACGTTTGGACGTTTCACATTTGTCTAGTGCCCCATTTCTGTTTTACTTAATTTTTCTGTCCATCTAAAGGTTATAGATATTATGTGTCAATTGATTGTATTATATTTGTTACATATTTGTGTATATTGTACATGTTATTTAAGTTTAAGTGAAAATGATTTCACTCATCCAAAGTCAGTTTTTACCTAATTTCTGTTCAAAACCAAGTAGGATGCATTCACCCATTGTAGAGTTGCTGATGTCTTGCCTCAAGGAGGTCCACTGTTTAGGTGTGATCACGATAGCAAAACTGCACTGCAAAAAATGAATGCAATGAATGAAGCTCAACTCACAGAAGTCACTTTCCAACCAAACAGATTTCTGTATGTCAGAATTTGCATGACAAACTTGAACCCTTTGCAAAATATGGGTAAGAAAATCCTTCATCCTCACACAAAATTCCTGATTGTTTGGATACTTATTGAAATGGCTTGATTTTGAATGTAAAATTTTGCCAAGCGATAGTAATTGTAGCCATAACCTTTAGTGAACATTCAGAGGTTTTGTCCAGTATAGACACAGTGTAAAGATGTAAAGCATTTACTGTTCCAATTCCAATTGGGAGTTTCACATGAGGCCGACAGGTTTGCTTTGCAGTTTCTGCTATTCAAGTTCATCTTGCAGATTCCCTGACTAACCATCATAAAGTTGCTTTGGTTTTGAAAGTGATTTCTGTGTGAGCTGTGCTTCATACATCTCTACACTATTGACAATGGACAGTGGACCTTTTATTAGCTGAAATTTTACTAATGTTAACCACACCTTAAGACCGTACACATTTTAAAACTGGTTAAACTCATGTTGTTGGGGTTTTACTTGTTTCTCTGAACGTAGTTGAGTTGTAGATAAATCATTCTGCTGTGTTTGTGCAGGGGTTGAAGAAAACATGCAGGAAGTAGTTGGCCACATCACTGAAGGAGTGTGCAGACCACTCAAGGTGAGATAGAAACAGTGTCATTAAGACTCATATTTAAACTTTTATCAAAAATATCAGCCTGGGCTGGAGCTGTGGCCTAGTTGGTTAATAGTTGTGCTCAATATAGCTCAAATGGGCTGCCCAAGTTCAAGTCCCATAAACTCTTCTCAATCCCATAAACTCCTTGATGATTTTTTTTAATTAATCAACATTTGTGCTTTCCTTGGGGCTATGTAGTATCATATTTGAATGATTAATATTTTAACAAACTCGGTAGCGCTTTACAATAAGGTTTCATTTGTTAACATTAATTAACTATTTTAGTTAACATGAACAATAATTATATAGCATTTATTAATGTTAATATTCATTTCAAAACTTACGAATACATATTAAAATTACTAAAGTTGTATCTGTTAACATCAGTTAATGTACATACTATGAATTAACGTGAACATGAAAATTTTTATTAAGTAACATTAAAAAAGATGAATAAATGCTGTAAAAATATATTGTTCATTGTTAGTTCTTGTTAGTTAATGCATTACTGATGTTAACAAATGAGACCTTATTGTAAAGTGTTACTACAAACTTTTTACTGACTTAAGCAACAGTGAATAATGACAACAGAATTGTTGATTTTTTTCTTTCTTTTTTGTTTTGTTTTATTCCTCCACTAGGTGCGAATTGAGCAGGTGATCATTGCAGAGCCAGGTGCTGTTCTTCTGTATAAACTCTCCAACCTTCTCAAGTTCTACCATCACACCATCAGGTACACACATCTCTGTAAATGACTTTATTGGGTTTATTGTCTTAATTTCATACTACATTTGATGGAAGACAAATCCTTCTTTTACTGAAGAGCAGAGATCCAAAAATATAGATCCATTTTTTAGGTATAGCCTTTAATATTGCAAGATGCTCCAGTTATTCTGAATGCATAAGTCTCCCTCTTAGTGGCATCATGGGTACCAGCGTTTCCTCTCTGTTGATGACCATTGATGAGATGCACATGCTCAGTAAGAAGATGTTCTTCAACAGTCTTAGTCTCCATGCCAGTCGCCTTATGGATAAAGTAAGTAATTATCAGTGTTGTTATTGTTAAATAAAACTAGATCTTTTGGGTAATTGAAATAAAGATGATATAAAATTAAATGTAAATATTAGATGAAAAACTTAAAACTTAAAAAAAGTTAAAAAAAAAAAAAGATAAAAATTAGAAAGGTTGTCTTGGCAACTAACTGGAATAAGTTCAAGTACTAAAATCACTAAAAATGTAAATAAAAATGAATTAAACCCATATAGAAATAATTACAAAAAACAAAAACTGATACAAAAGCACATAACAAAATTACTAAAATTGAAAGGAAAACTGAAAATATACAAATATTCTGAAAATATAAAAACATTATTCAAAATATTTATAATATAATAATATTTATAGTATTTAAACCATACTTAAATAACTCATCCCAAGTTTTATCAAAACTCTCCTTTTGTTTTAATGTTGCCACAAATCTGAAAAGGTGTATAAATTCTAATTGTTTTTTTACTCACTCTTATGCCAGTAAACCGGTAAACAATGCCTTACCAGCCAATGATAACACTTTAGAAACTGCCTAAAAACAACCCAGAACACCTTAGCATTGGGGCGCTCTAACACAGCGTCCCATCCCTATACCTATATAGTGATGTGCCTCATGGTCATTCATGAGTTGGATTTGGTTTTCACCAGGCTGAAAAAACGCATTCTCGCACCAGGCATTCTAAATTATCCCCAAAATATCCTTAAACACACACACACACACACACACACACACACACACACACACAAAAACAGCACTTCATTGATAAGTGGATCAATAGCCAGAACAAGATGGCCTCCGCTCTACACTTCTGAGAAAATTATCGCCTTAGCAGCACACTAATCAAATCACCTCAGGGTTACGTATCGCTCCCTGACGTTGCTCAGTGCCAGGAACACAAGCCTGAGCTAATAAGCTATATTAGAGGCAGCAGAGCTCTAGGTAGTGTTCGCCTAGCAGGGTGTTTATTAGTCAGGCTTCAGAGGTGTCAGTCTCGCTGTCAGACACGCCTGGCTTGATTTTGAGGGTCTTGAACATGAGTTAGAACAGTAAATACTGCTCTTAAAAGTCTGAATGTACGGAGCTAATAATGTTTTGTCAGAGAGTCAATGACATGATGCTCTTTTTTGTGTCTGAATGTATAAAAAAAAAAAAAAAAGAACATTAAAAATGCACTTTATACACAGTGATATTAGTACATCTCACAATGAACATTTTAAAAAAAGTTTTCCTGTGAAATTTATACACAATATATAACTTGTTTTTTTTTGTTAAAGATTGTTAAAAGTTCTTGTTTTCTCAGGTAGAGCTTCCACCTCCTGATCTGGGTCCCACTGCCTCCCTCACTCAGACTCTGTCTCTCCTTAGAGAGGTTTTGGCCTCCCATGATTCATCAGTTCTGCCTCTTGATGCCCGTCAGGCTGACTTTGCACAGGTGACTTTTCTTTTTATGTTTTGTGGCAAAATCCAGATCGTTTCCACCTCTTAGTGACTGAAATATGGCTGAAATTTAGAAAGTGTCAAGAAGAAATACTCACTGTTTTTGTTTTCTTTTGTTTTTATTATATTTATTATTTTATATTTATTTATTCTACATTTCTTAAATGGATGTTAAATGCACTTTTTTAGTGTTTCATGCAAGAAATGAATCATAATCATCGTCGTCGTAATATATTTGTATTTATGTTTATGCATGTGCAATATCCAGATAGGCATGGAGTACTTTACTTATGCAGCAGTTTTGTTTTGTTTTGTTTTGTTTAGTTGTGTCCTTTTTTTTTAATCCCATCATCATCAATGCTGTTTCTCAGGTATTGTCCTGCATCCTTGACCCGTTGCTGCAGCTGTGCACGGTATCAGCCAGTAACCTGGGTACAGCAGATATGGCCACCTACATGGTGAACTCCCTATACATGATGAAGACCACACTGGCACTCTTTGAGTTCACAGACAAACGCTTAGAAATGTTGGAGTTTCAGGTGTGTTACATTATAAAATGACAAATTATAAGATAATTTAGTTGTTAAAATTGTGATGAGTCAAACTGAGTTAAAATGTGATACATTTTGTATTTATTTTTATTGGCCAATTACTTTAGATTGAGGCTCACTTGGACACTCTAATCAATGAGCAGGCATCTTTCGTGCTGACTAGAGCTGGGCTTAGTCACATCTACAGCTGTGTCCAGCAGCACACCACAGAGCAGGTGAGAACAGATGTGAAAACCACTTAGGATTTAGGTAAGGATCAGCTTTTCTTGAATAGAAAGGAATGTTAGGGATGCACTTAATTTTTGGCATCATTGACATCCCTGAATCAACGATGAACTGACTTTAACAGAAAAATGGACTGTTTACTATTATCGTCTTTTTAGAGCTGCTTTACGGAAGAATTTAATTTTGTTTGCATTCTGGACACACTATTTTTCCTGTTTCCTAACAGGAGGGTTAATTTTTCATAAATATATAATTATCTCACCTAAATGTTTGATCATGCAGTGCATTTTTGTTTTTACAATGGGGCAATTGCTGCCCAATAGCTTACACACAGCACAAGCCTGATTTTGTGAGCTGTATGTAAGGTGGCCTTGTGTGTGAGCTTTGAGTGTGCATGAGCGCACCGTCTCTAGGAGAGCGCACGAGTGCTGAATGGCTTAAAAACTGGCAAGACTTAAAAAGAAATGCAGTTTAGTGATGATGCGACACTGCTTTTATTGTGCAAGTGACAATTCCTGTGTCAACTGTGCAGCATGTAGCTTATTTAATAAAGAAATATGAATTGTACCTCACCTTCAGCTTTATAATTATTTTACCTGCATCGGACAGAGATTGAGATGTTACTGCTGCATGTCATGCCAAACCTCTCACAGTAGGTGCGTCGTCAGCTTGAGATCGGTTTATGAGATTGGCTTTTATAGACACCGCTGATCAAACTTCCTGCGATTGGTAGCCGATCAATCAGAGCACCCCTAGTTGTATTTCCATGATTGATTCTGCTATTTTCCTTTTTAACACTATAAACTTAGCATTAACATTTCTATAGCTTTATTTGAGGTGTCAAATTTATGTTCCTGGAAACGCTTCCCTCCACTGCAGTTGTCACATCATTCTCCATTCAGCATTCAAACAGCATGTTGATTTCGGTTATGACGGTGTACTTCGGGGTCTTCCCAAGATGTTCCAGGTTTCCCATTATTATGTATAATCTGAATATAAATGTATGTCCTTTTGTTTGAAAGGACTGTATTTTATTGAAGTTTATTTGTGATTCTGAATAAACTTTCCCAGATAATCTCTCAAAATCTCTTAGAGTGTAGAGATTTTGCTTGAAAGCTTTAAATCATTCTGCACATAAACATTCCATACTGGAAGCCTTTCATACTTCGATAGTTTTGCACAATAACAGATAATGATTAGTTAGAATATTTATTTGTGCTATATAGATATCTATCTTATCTGTTGTCCTATTAAAATAGATTTTGTACACGCACTCTGAAACTTAAATTCAGTAGTTACACTTTAATTAGAAGACATATTAGGGTTCTTTGAAAATATAATATTCCAGCAAGTATGCTTGATTAATTACCGAAGAAGCATGTCAAAATGATTCAGGAAAACAAGATTTTCTTATCAAAGTGATAAAATACTGTGTTGCAAAAATCCTGAAATTTACTAAATTAAATGCAATTTTTCTGGTGTAAGTTTAAGGCAATTGTTGATCTGCAGGTAGGCATTCTAAACCTACTGAATCATTCTCAGACATAATGGAACAACAATGGAACCACTTGGGAGAGAACTGTCAGGAAACGTATTGCTTTGCACAAAAGAGGACAGTGGTACGAGAGGAATAACAAATCATGGTTTTACATGTGAAAATATGGCCAAATTAACAGAATTTCAAAAACAATGGACTTGTGTCAAGGCCCCTGAAATGATCAGGCATTCACTTTAAGTTTTCATTTTAAGATTTTTTTTTAGGAAAAGAGCAGCAGAATTACCAAGCAAGTGTCTCAGAGCTGGCAAAATCAATGAAACGAATGGCTGTTTCATCTCACTGTTGTCCACAACAGAGATACCTTCTGTAGTCAAAGCATAATAAACTCATTTAGCTTTTCCTAAGGCCCATATTTATAAAAATATAAATTTACAAAATATAGAATATAGAGGAATCCATACTCTGGTCTCATGTGACCAAGTCAATCATTTTGGATGTAACAGCATCTAAAATGGTATGGCCTTGCTAGGGGAAGAGTACAATGAGAACTGCCTGGTTCCCACGGGGAAGTTTGGTGGTCATGAAGATTTTATATAGGGATGTATGATTGCTGAAGATGTGGGGGGAGTTGTGCTTTATCAATGGTGTGATGAATTCACACACCATTGTGTGATGTAATAGAAAAACTTGAAACAGAAGATGCTACCCTCTCCTCATTCCCTGCATTGTTGATTTTTCAACAAAACACTGACTATATGCAGTACATTCTCCCAAGGTGAAAATCCTTCAGTGTATAAGTGTTTCACCCAACCTTATCACTTTTGAGCACCTATGGGGGATTTTGTAGAGACACTCGCCTAAAAATCAGGGCATTCAAGGAGGTCATCCTCCGGGAGTTAAACAGAATAGATGTGACAATTTTTTGCCATGAACTTGTACACTCAAATGCAATGAAAGGTCAGAGCAGTATACTTAAAGTTATGGAGGACATATCAAGTACTAGAATATTACCTGTTTGTTGAATGTAATCAAGAATATAGTAATTTCTGTAACTCTTCATTTAAAAAAATTTAAACTAGGCGGTGAAGCCACCGAAAGTGTTCAAGCGGCCATATTATTATTCCCTATCTGCAGAGGGCATCATTGACTGACAGCTAAAACCTTGACCTAAAATCACCCAATTTGAAGTGTATCAGTCACAAGATTAGTTTTTAAGATATATGTATGTAAATTCATTGTTACTTCAGATGTTATCTGAAATGTTTATAGCAGGATAAGCCATATATTGAAATCGTTAATATGGGTGTGTCTGCTGCGCACTTGCCAACACAAGTAACACAAATGAGCACTTTGTCCTTTGTAATACACATGTTGAGGATCTCATCTGTCTGATGTTCGTCATGTTCATCTGATGTTCGCTACTGTACAGTATAATGAATATGATACGTAACTTTTTAATATGCAGAGGAAATTCCCAGCATTAAGCAAATAACTGTTTATATGCTTGTGTTGTAAGAATGCACAGGAAACTTCAGATATAAAAACACTGACTCGTTAGGTGATGTTTTCTCATTAAAATCAAACTATTTCTTGTTAATTCAATAGAATGTAAGGGAATACTAGGGAATACCAATGTGGTGGCGTGGCGGTTTCAAACTTTTATGACATCATGAGCAATCCAGTTCTCAATTGTAGATCAGTTATGTGAACTGTGAACAGTCTTCAAGTTGTCTAATGAACAATATTACTTGGTGAAAGAACTAATTCATTAATTTTTCAATCATTATTTTTATTACATTATTTGTAGTGTCATTCATGTAATGCACAAGATTAATAATAAAAATCTATTATCATTACTAATAATTGTAATTAATTATTGAACATTTGGTGTCTTTTATTATTCTGCTCTTGCTGCTGTTTTGTAAAAGCAAGAAGCTCTGGAAGGCTATGTGTTACTATTATTATTATTATTATTTTACCACTGTTAAGGGGATGTAGATGCAAATGATGCAAAATGTTATGGCTCATTACTTTAACAGTATTTTGAAGTTTGTGAAATTATAACCTCTGACAGTTCGATCTTTGAGCTCTCATTTGCAAAACACAATTTGTGGCCACCTTTCCCCTTTCATATCGCCTCCATCACAAACGTACACACTAATAGCGCACATTACTTCCTTATTATCTTTCTCTCATTTCACAGGAATAGTCTCTATTGTTTATATGTCTCCTATTTGGACTTTATTACCATGGTTACCCTATGGTTAGGCTCATTAATAAAATCACATAGTGCGGATTTTCACTCAAATTCATCACATGGCAGGAAATGGCCTGAGACTGAAAAAGAACACAAAATAGAGCTTATTCTGTAAACATGATTACCTGTCCACATCTGTGTGCACATTTACAGCAGCCTGTGCATTTACAGATTAGACGGCGCAAATTATTTATTTTTGTTTTGTTTTGTTGTTGTTCATTAATGATTTGGCTTTGCACAGCTGATGTTCAGAGCATTCAGCATCTCTTCTAACATTGTGTGACAAAAATCGATTTTTCAAAGTTGTAAATGAAACAAAGATGATGTGAATAGGTTACTTACCATTTATGAGAACAATGAATGGCTCTCATGAGCTGATTTAAAAAAAAATCAGATTCCCAAAGAATTGATTCCTATGAACCGGTTCATTTAAATGATTTAAAACTATACAGTGTGACTGGTGTAGTGCAAATGGCTTATAATTAATTTTAGTGAAGCAGCACAGCCGGTGTAGAGTGAATGATTCTGAATCTGTTCTTTTGAGCCAATCTAATACACACTGTACAGTGCAACCAGTGTGATCTGATTCCCAAATGACTCTTATGAGCTGGTTCTTTTTTTAGTGATTCAGTAACATACAGCGCAACCAGTGTAGTCTGATTCTCGAATAAATGAATCTTATGAGCTGATTCTTTTGAGTAAATCAGAAACATACAGTACAATGCAACCAGTGTAATTGGATTCCTGAACGACAGATTGTTCCACCAATGAAGTGGCATGCATGTGCCAGTTCTTTTTAATGACTCAAAAGCATAGTGCAACCAATGTAGTCCAATTCTCAAACAAATGACTCTTAGGACTTTAGTGAATCAGGCATTTATTTTAGTGAATCAGAAACAGTGAGACCAGTGTAGTCAGATTCTCAAATGATTGATTCTTCTTCTAATGAACTGGTACTGAGCCTGTTCTCTTTAATGAATCACTTAGAGCAGCTACTAAATTACTAGTTACTACTTTCATCATTGCTTCTAAACCAAGAATTGTTACTGTTTTATGTTGTTCCTACGGCTTTTGAAACATACGCTCTTTTATGAGTATCCGAATTTACTAACCAGCTTTTTCTTTCAAGTTCAGTTGAGTAATTTTTCAGGTGAACCAGTGAACTTTGTGACTCTTTTGGACATGTAGCGGCACTTTAAGCAAGGTGTTATATTATAGAAGACAGGCGAGAAAGCAGAAGCATTGAAAGTAAGCATGAGTTTGTGTGTGGGTCTTGGCAGAGCAGCGCTGTCTGGGCATTTCCACGCCTGTCCTCATCACACACCCCCGTAAAAGGCTGGCATGTGACTAAGCGTCTTTGGACACCTGCTGTCCACAGCACAGGGCACAACTGTCTCGCCTACTGCATCAATGTCTTCTCTGTCCACTCATGCTGTTAATTACGGCCTGTCTCGCTTTATATGGCTCATGCTGCCCACAACAGACACGATTCATGAATCTGGGCTTAAAAAGAGAACTTTGTGTCTCATGTTGATGGCATCATTTTAAAAAACGTTATGACCCTCCAGATTGTGTATGCAAGAAATGGACCAGTGGACACTATATGAAGATCCTGCTGATGTTTGACACTTGAATGAATCTTTGTCCTCTGTTCATTAAAGTGTTGCAGTGGCATGTTAGGCACAATGTGAAGTACCTAGAATCATATTATTTTTATAATAAAACACTAAGCCATGAGAGGTTGTGTGTTACAGTGATTCAAAGTTTCTAAAACTTCCATAATTGTGGTAAAATAAATAGGTGTGATGCATGTCCCATCTTGTTTTATTGTCATTATTAAGTGGTGTAAAAAGCAATATGGTAAAAGTAAAAATAAAAAGTTATTATTTTATATTTATATTCTATATTTAAATTATGTTACAAAAGTCAATAAGCTATTTAAATGTTATGGTTGTTAACTAATAAATGGCCAAGATTATATTTGATATATGTTCTTTACTATTTTGTCTAAATAAAGCCCTAAAAAAACAAATTGTTTTTAATGCTACAAGTATATTTAGGCATTACAACATTACAGTGTAAAATGGATATTCATTATGAGATTTGCTAAAAATTACATTTAACAGCGTCTTAGATGATGGAAAGGGTAATCTTAAAAAAAAAAAATGAAATGGAAATGACCATGTACAATTAAATAGCCAACACTAACTGGTATATATCCAATTTTGGCTGATAAATAAAAAAACATAACATGGCCCAGTATTTTACAGATATATTGAACGTTCCTAGACCGAAGACAAAAATGAATAATGAGTAGTATAATAGTATAAATATATTGAACAGTTCAAACTAAGCAACTTCAAACCAAACTTTCTGTTGGTCAACACCGCCAATTTGCATGAAAAACTTCAACCTGACACAAAACCTGCATAGGGAAATGCCCTTACAGTGCCTTGCGAAAGTATTCATACCCCTTCATTTTTTTTCACGTTTTCTTATATTGCTGCCTTATGCTAAACTGCTTTAAATTACTTTTTTTCCACATCAATCTATACTCCATACACCATAATGGTAGAGCAAAAAACAGGTTTTTAACATCTTCGCAAATTTATTAAAAATAAAAAAACTTAAATGATTCCATTGCGTAAGTATTCATACCGTTATCTGGGAAAGTTAAAATTTAGCTCAGGAGCATTCATATTGCTTGTAGATGTCACAATAGGAGAAAACTACAGAAAGACAAACACCACTGCAACACTCCATCGATTTGGGCTTTATGGCGGTGTGGCAAGACTCAATCCTCTCTTCAGTGTAGACACATGAAAACACACTTAGCATTTGCAAAAAAGCAACTAAAGGACCCTCAGACTGCGAGAAATAATATTCTCTGGTCTGATGAACCTCAATTCCAAGCATCATGTTTGAAGGAAACCAACTCTGCTCATCACCTGCAGCGTACCATCCCAAAAGTAAAGTGTGCTTGTAGCAGCTTCATGCTGTGGGGCTGTTTTTCAGCGGCAGGGACTGAGGGACTCATCAGAGTAGAAGAAAAGCTCAATGCACCAAAATATAGAGATAGCCTTAATGCTCAGACTGGGCAGAAGGTTTACCTTCCAACAGGACAATGGACCTATGCATACAGCAAGAGTGGCTTATAGACAACTCTGTGAATGTTCTTGACTTGCCCAGACAGAGCCTGAGCTTGAACCCAATCAAATATTTCTGGAGAAACCTGAAAATGTGCATCTGCCCCCATCCAACCTGACAAAGCTTGAGAGGTAAAGAGGTGAGGAGAAGAATGGCAGTTAATTGCCAAATGTTGATGAGCAAAGCTTGTCGCATCAAACAAAAACAAAAAAAGGACTTGAGGCTTTAAAGGTACTTCAGTGAAATATTTAGTTAAGGGTATGAATACTTATGCAATGTACTTATTTCAATTTTTTTATTTTTACTTAATTTACGAAGTTGTGACAATTCTGTTTTTGCTTTGTCAATATGGCGTATGGAGTGTAGATTGATGTGGGGGAAAAAAGTACATTTAAGCAGTTTAACATAAGGCAGCAACATAACAAAATGTGAAAAAAAATGAAGGGGTATGAATATTTTCGCAAGGCACTGTACATGAAATTCCAGATTGCGCTGATTTCTAATGAAATTATGAAATGATGCGAAATTTCACTGAGCAATAATAAATGTGATGGCGTGGTTTGTAGCGACTGATATAATTCATATAAAACAGTATAAGTATGTGCAAGAATGTGAGCATAAACATTTCTTGGTATGCAAGCTAGAGTTAATATTTGCTGCATTACAAAATGTCTCAACTCAATTTATAATACAACACAAGGATGTGCTGTATCCTCAGTGTTAAACTGTTGCACACTGTACAATAGATGGTCAAGTGGACATTTGGGAAACGTTCTATACTTCTCTTAGCCTTTTTTGTTGTTCTTTTTCTCTCCTATTAATCTTTGAGATATTTTTATTTTTTTTTGTCTCTTCAACAGTGTCACATAGCAGCTATGAATTTGGTTAAAATGTGAAATCTCACACTTCATGTGTTTTCAAGCTGTTGCACCTATTCCTTCTCCTCTTTGTTTGTTATGTCTGTGCCGCAGGCTGTCTCAGTTCACAGAGCTGAAGGAAAGTAGTTGTGCATCCTTCACTCATGGTTTGCTGTGTTCTCCCTCTTAGGGTCCCTTGGCCAACCTCCCTGGAATGGACTGCACATCCTTAAAAACAGCCATGGTGAGACCTGTTTCTTTATTAAGTTTTACTCGAATATGAATACTTTTCCTTCAGGAGGTCAGATAAATTAATGTTTTCAGATGTATTTTGTGATGTTTAATCTGGTCTGAACTGAAAATGCGTTTTCCTTGCACAACCTGCGAAACAAATTACCTAGTGTTTTTTTTTTCCAGCTAACTGATTTTGGTCCATTTGTGGTTTCAGATTTTTATTTTACCACAATTCTAGGTGAAATCACATTTCACATGAATTTTTAGATGAAATCACAATCGTCTTTTGTTAATAATTGTAAATCAACAAAACAAATGCCTTCTGAATAGTACTTATAGTTTTATCAAGTCTTTTCTTCGCATTCTTGTTTTGTCTAGCAGTGTGTTATCTGTTTTACTCACAGGTCCAGTTTGACCGTTATTTGGCCTCTCCCGATACACTTGTGATGCCACAACTCAACTTTCTGCTCAGTGCTGCTATCAAGTATGAGTCAGCTTGCTTTTACCACACACATTTTGTCTCTAATACATGAATAATTCTCGCAAAGGACATGGAGCATTTTGTTTCAAAATATTACAATTACACACTTTTCCCCTTTTATAAACAACGAGTTCAGGAGCCTTTAAAATGAAAAGTTCACCAAAAAATGTAACTTCCATGATCATTTAATCATTATCGTGTCAATCCAAACCCATATGACTTTTCTTTCTTCTGCGGAAAACCAAAGTAGTTGTTGAACAGAATCTCTAAGCTGCTCTCCTCCATACAATGAGAATAAAGTAGGATTGGGGCTATCACGCTATAAAATTGACAAAAAATAAAATAAGTGCAGCATGTTTAATTCTAAGTGTGAAAAGGTATAAAATGTATGAAAACTAATCGTAACACTTTACAATAATATTTCAAAATAACAGCAGTTCAAAAGTTTGGGGTCAATAAGATTGTTTTTAAGAAATTGATTATTTTACTTAGTATTAAAGTGAAACAGTGACAGAAAAGACACTTATAATGTTGTAAAATATTTGTCAGATAAATGCTGTTATTTTGAACACACTGTTTTTAACATTGTTTTCAGAATATTTCTTGACTACCAAATCACCATATTAGAATAATTTCTGAAGGGTCATGTGACACTGAAGACTGGAGTAATGGCTACTGAAAATTCAGCTTTGCAATGACAGGAATAAATGAGATTTCAAAATGTATTAAAACCGAAAACAGCTAAATTGTAATAATATTTCCCATTATTGCTGTTTTTACTGTATTTCTGATTAAATAAGAGACTTATTTCAGAAACATTGAAAAATCTTTACCAACCCCAAACTTTTGAATGGTAATGTAAATTAACAATGAAAATAGTATATTTAATGGTATTTCACACTTAGATTTTAAGTTCACCTTAAGTGCAAAAGGGAATTTTAAGCGCAAAAAGAAAAAAACCTTTTTTTTTTTTTTTTACATATTACATGTATTCCCTTAAAAATCAGCAAAAATGTTTAAACAGAAAATGTGTATTATTAATTGACCAGTTCAGTCTGTTGCTAGTGTGGAATATTGCCCCTTTAAACATTGTATTTTTTTTTTTGTAAAAGTACACATCACATTTTCACTCCTCGTATACAATTGAACTCACCATTTCAGTTCTTGTTTCAATTTTTGTCACACACATTTGTTTACTTGCTACCATTTAGCACAATTTCTTACTACTCAGTCACATCCAACCTAAACAAATAATGGTTTTGGCCCATAAAATCGATCTGGCCGCCATTGCATTAACAAATGCGTTTGTCATGGTTCTTGTTTCCCCCTCTTCCTTGCAGTTGGTGCTTTTAGCATCAGCCCATCAGTGTGATGTTGCTATTTGAGCGGTAGAGAGGCGCATACACTGAGTCACATTGTTACTGGGAAATGTAACAGGCTTGAGGAGCACTCACTGTACCTCAGGTTAATGTTCTCTATTAATGGAGATGGACACAGGCTTGGCACAACTAATTAGCTCCTGGTCCATTTCTCTCTCTCTTTCTAGCTATCTCTCCTACACATAAACACGCCACACGTGACTGAACTCTGCATGACATACAAAGACAAGCTAAATAGAGATGGATCCATTTGCACACACATATTTTTTTTCTTTACACTTCATGTTGAAGGGATCAACCAAATATGAAATTTCTGCCATTATTTAATCAGCCTTGTGTCTTTGACAAATTTTATGAAGTAGATTTTACTGAAAATTTTGATATCCACCCAGGTTTTCCTGTCTGATTCATATAGGAATTGTTCTTTTGGGTCAGATGTGAGTTGTTTTTTGTCCAATTCACAAAACTGTTCTGAATGATTTGTTCATGAATTTGAACTTGATCCAGTTCCTCACTGATTAACAGCTCCCTAGAATCAAAGATTTTCAGTGAATAACAACTTAAATCTATTTCTTACATAAACCCAAATGGCTTCTGAAGAAACATAGCAATATATTGTAGAGTGATAGATGAAATAATTTGATGATACTTTTATGGTGTTTTTGCATCCTTTATGAAGCTTGCAGTCCCTTTCATTGTTATCACATGGAAGAAAGCAGCATTTTGTGTTTCACAGAATGAAAAAATGTCTGTGCGTTTAGTAACATGTAATTGTAATTACATAATTTTTATTTTTGAGTGAACTTAAGGCCAAGCCTTAGTTTGATATGAGGCCTACAGTCATGGCCAAAAGTTTTGGCAGTGACATAAATTTTGTTTTGCAAAGTTTGCAGCTTAAGCTGTTGTGGTGTTCATTCACATTGTTTCTAGATTATTGTGTAGAGTGATCATTGGCCAAAAATCAAATTGAAAAACTTTTCACAAAAAAAAAAAAATTCACTGTTTTTTGATCCTGACACAAAATGACCAGCTAACATTAATTGACTAATCATATCAGCAGCATATATGAAAGTGTGAATGAGTACTAGTCAGGTAAAATCACTATCATACTAATTAGATTGTAAGAGCAGACTGATTGCTATAAAAGGAGGGAAGAAGCGCTTCCAATCATTGTGTTCTTGTTAGCAATGGTTACCTCCAAAATAACACATGCAGCCATCATCGCTTTGCATCAAAATGGCCTCACAAGCAAGGAAATTGCTACAAAGAATATTGAACCTGAAAGAACCATTTACCGGATCATCAAGAACTTCAAGGAGAGAGGTTCGACTGCAGTGAAGAAGACTTCAGGACGTCCCAGAGTGTCCAGCAAGTGGCAGAACCGTCTCCCCCTGAGGAGTCAGCTACAGAATCGTGTCACCACCAGTGCAGAGCTTGCTCAGGAATGGCAGCAGGTTGGTGTGAGAGCATCTGCATGCACAGTGAGGCCAATACTTTTGGACAACAGCCTGGTGTCAAGAAGGGCAGCAAAGAAGTCACTTCTCTCCAAGAAAAACGCCAAGGACAGACTGAAATTCTGCTGGAAGTACAAGGATTGGACAGCAGAAGAACAAAGCAAGAGTGATAAAGAAGTGGCTTGAAGATCATTACATTGAAAATTTGGATCCGCGCAGGCAACTCCCCGGATCTCAATCCCATAGAGAGCCTGTGGTCAGTCCTCAAAAGGCGAGTGGACAAGCAGAAGCCCACAAATTGTGATCAACTCCGAGAACTAATA
>NW_015546074.1:148076-159166 GCF_001515605.1 Sinocyclocheilus anshuiensis
AAGCCTTTAAAACTTATGATATGCTTATCATTGTTTTTTAGTATACCATAGAAACATGTGGAAAAATAATCTACAAATACTGAAGCAGCAAACTTTGCAAAACACAAAATGTCACTGCCAAAACTTTTGGCCATGACTGTATTTATGTATGAGATAAAGGTTCACATGCATGTAAATTGCTTATTTACCCTTAAGACTGCAGTATATAAATATTTGTAGCTGTACTGGCAGAAGTGCATCTGTAGAGGGCAGTGTTACAGTAGTCCTGAACTGAACCCAGATCAGTGTTTTGTGTGGCTCTGCTGTCTTTGCTCACCCAGCCAGCAATATTCAGACCAGTTTATGTGGTTTTCAATTAGGCTGATTCATGTGTGATGTGTTTCCAAGAACCCAGATCAACAGAAGTACCCTCAAAAACCAAAACAGTACCAAGTTATGGCTACTGAAGTGTTCCTGGAGTCATTTATCTATGAAGTTGTTTTGATTTGCTTGGTTTGTTCAGTCACAAAATGTAAAATGTAGTTGTCAGGTTAACCTTGACTGGTTTATTTACCAATCATGTAATCATGCAATAGTTTTCAATGGCTCCTCATTTTATTGTTTGGGAAACACTTTACCTTGTAGTGTCTGTCTAACATGATACATGAAAGTGTAGTCAGTTACAATAAATTCATGGTGTTTGTCCATTTTATTTAATTACAGTGATGTCAACATTGTGATGAGCACTGTAATGTAAACTATAACTATTGTTTAATGTAATGAGTTAATTCAAATTGAATGTGTAAATTTAACAAAGTATTCAAAATAATTCTCTCTCTCTCTCTCTCTCTCTCTCTCTCTCTCTCTCTCTCTCTCTCACACAGGGATCAGATCTTCAAACAGTCCACAGAGCTGGTGTGTCATGCGTATGGAGAGGTGTACAAAGGTGTCACCAACCCTACAAACGGCTATAAAGAAGCAGAGTTAGTCCTGCACAGATCCCCACAGCAGGTACAAACCCTGCTGTCCTGAAATGTGCCTCACACACCCTGTGACAAGCAAAGATGTGACATCCAACACACTCAATGTTCTGGGACTGACACTGGATTCTGGTCGCAAGACCATGTTCAAATACTTGTCTGGTAATGGGGAGGGGTTTATCACTGTTAATTGTTAATTTACATTTACATTTACATTTAGTCATTTTACAGACGCTTTTATCCAAAGCCAGTGAGTATAGAGAAACATATCTGTCTAGATTTCTCAATTGTTGCTATGTAGACACTGTTGTTTGCCAGAGGAGAGGAGAGGACAGCTCACACTGAGAAAAAAAAACATTTATTTTTCCTCTCCATGTGAAGGGAGATCTCCACTAGCAGGCCCAGGGAAGCAAACTATAGACAATTTCATTGCCACACATAATATTCACATACACAGGGGCTTTTTCTTTCATGGCCACAGAGGCCTGATGTGATTCAACGCCAGTCTGTAAGCAGAAACAGTTCTGTCTTCTCTTTAAATCACAAACTGCATTAAAATACACTTAAAAGTTCACAGGCTTGTGTGTCTTTCAGTTTTTTCCCACTTAGCCTCTTTTGAAAGAGATAGTTAAATGAAATTTTGTGGCCACCCAGTGGAGAAGTCAACCAATGGGGAGAAAGTCGAAGGCATTCTCTCAGACAATGGTGCTTTCATGTCAGTGGCCCAATGGGCAGTCACGCCATAATTTAATTGCCGACAAACCGCCTGCCAGTGCTCATTCGTCAACTAAATTTAGCAAAACACTGAAAAACAGTAGAGAAAAAAGGCAGTATTACTCTTGGACTATTAATAGAAGTTTGTACCAGTTCTCAAATGGAAGCAGACAGAATAGTAAGGCCTAGCAGAAGTGCAGGGCGACAGATAAAAGCCATTAGGATGCGAGGAGACTACAGTGAACTCAGTGTGTGAGAGTCGCTGGGGGCTACATGGCCTCTCATCTGGTGGAATATTTTGAGCGTGTCACATGGCCGCATTAAAGGGACCCTCCCTGCAGTGCCCGCAGCCAAGACGCCCCTCACATGCCTCGCATTCAGCTCGAGGCTTTCAGCTAGCGAAAAGCAAATTCAAGTGAAGTACAAGTGTGACTCTGTGGTGTGGTGTACTGTGAAATGGGTTATGAATATAGATGACTATTTTTAACCAAGATCACATTTGTGGGAGGCACGGAAACCCATTTTGGATATCACACAGCATCTAAACTGGCAACACACCATCTGAACTGGAAACATTTTGTGTGTAGACAGTGCAGGGTCAATCTACAAAAGCATTTGATTTTTCAAACCCTCAAGTGCAGTTGAGTAATAGGTACATTAAACCCTGAAAAGACTGACTTGTGAAATAATAGTCAGATATTTTTTTTTTTGGTACAATTTATTGAACATTTGATGTAGTATGATATAGTGAGAATATGGAGTTCGTAGTTAAGGAGGAAGAAGAAACACCTCAATATTATTTAGAGGCCCAAACTAACCAAAATTAGGCAATTTGGTGCAGGTGATGATATTTATATGGCCAAAATGGAAGATGAAATTCTGATAGCTTGTAATGCAAATCAATAAATCTTTATAATCAGTGAATTACAATACTGCGTTACTCCATAAAAAGTAACTAATTATGTTGCTTAGTTACTTTTTATGGAAAATAATGCACTGCGTTACTTTTGCACTGTTTTTACATTACCTTTTCTCATCTGGGCTGGGGTTGCTTGTTTGTTTGTTTGTTTGTTTTTTAAGTTATATTTTTGGCAAATGTCAAAGCCCTTTCACTCCAAAAATTAAATAATTTTATGTTTATCTAAAGTAATTTTTGCTTATTAGTATGGTTGAACTGGATTATCGAATGTCAGCAGCAAAGACTTTTGGTTAATAAAATGGGATTGAATACCTAAAGTATATCTGTGTTGTTTAACATATTTAATTATTGCAGGTTTGCGTCATATTCTAAGTTAGCATTTCACTGTTTTTATTCATTTTGAGGAATACAAAATCTGTTCCAGCAAGTGAGATAAGGAAACGCAGGTTTAAATTTAGTCTAGAACTACAGTAAGCATCATGTTTACACAGTGCACACAACGCCTCTGCATTTACTCCCAGTTTCTCCCAACATGAGGACAGGAGAGCTGCCAGTCAATAAATGGGAAAACAAAGCAACTTGCGATACTTATTCAAAAAAGTAAGTCAGATATTTTCTTGTAAATAAAAAAGTAATCCATTACTTTACTGGTTTACTTTACTGAAACAAGTAATCTGATTACGTACGTAACTGACATTACTTGTAATGCGTCACACCCAACACTGTTTATAACAATATAGCAGACTATTTAAAATGCATATAAATATCAGTTGTCACTCTGTATCTCCCAATATTATATCTTAGTAAGATTATATTAAAATGCTAAGTTTTATGATCAAAGTCTTTGTAGTTTTTATTGTGTGGGGAAAAACATATAATGCAATGCAGTACAGTGATGATTCAGAGGTGTACAATTAAACATTCCGCAAAAGCCTGATGTATCATACTCACATTGATACTCAAAAAAAAAAGGATGCATGAATAATCAAGTAGACCTAAGTTGCTTCAATCCAGTAATGTTCATATCAAATATGATACAGTAGGCTTTATAGGGTTAAGTTCAAGTTAAATTAAGTTAGTTGATTTAAGTCATTTTATGTACAAGTTGTATTTGTAAGTTGTTTAATAAATTAAGTTAATAAATTATTGTCCAGATAAAACACACACACAAATACGCATCGTTGTAAAAAGAGATATCCAAAATTCCTTCTCTAAAAATCTTTAAATCAAAAATTTCAACAAAATGAAACAAGAATTTTGATCCTGGTTCAGATTCTGTTCTGAAAATGTGCACAAATTCATGCTGATTTAATTAGATAATGCCTTGTTTGCATATTTAAACATAATATTTCAGAACACTAATACAAAACAATTGTCCTAATGCACTGTGATTAATCAACTGTGGAAGTATGGTAATATCTATTACAATTATTTTTATTTTATTTTATTTTATTTTATTTTAAATCCACATTTGTACATTGAGTGAATGTGGCTTAAGTGTCCAAATACTTTTTGGGTCACTGTACAACACTAGTTTGGGCTTTAAGAAACTATATGCAGTTAAGTTTATTTTAAGTTTCTCTCTGCAGGCCGCACTGTACCGCCAGAACTCTTACATGCTCTTAAATGTTACGCTATAAGACGTTATCTAAGCGGGGTCAATATTGAGGTGTTGGACTCTGTAATGTGATGACATCATGGCTGTGGATAGACCGCTGGATTCACATCTAGACATAACCCACTCCAACCCGTCCATACCCACAATCAACACTGACTAACATAGTCCAGCAAACGAAAGTTGATGAGGTCCTTATTATAAGCAGACAGGTTTTGTTGCTCAAAATAAGTTATAATTATAAGGGTATTATCTAAGGGCTTTCTTAATGTTAGTGGTTTGTTGCAACAGGCTGCGAGTTCCCATAGAGTTTTTTTGTATATAGAGCAGTGTTATATTTTAGTATCATTGGTTATATATACTGTATGTATATATATATATATATATATATATATATATATATATTTTTATTGTTTGTTTTTTGTTTGTTTTGTATGGTTTTAGTTAACAATAATAACTCTCATATAGAATAGATTTTCTATCTGTTTTCGGAAGAGAGGCATTCACATTAATATATATTAAAAAAAAAAATTTAAAGGAAAAAATTCCACTAGCTAAAATCTTTTGTCAAACTTTGAGCTTTAAAGCTTAAAACTTTCAAACTTAAAACGGAATTAGAATGACTATTAACGCTGTATAGTTACAGTTTATCATTGTAGTTATTGTCCTTGTTGGACCGAGCCTTTAGTCCGAGTCTGGGTTTAGGATGGTCTAGTATTGGTCTAGGTCTTGTATTGCCTGGTCTTGACTCCAACTCTAGTACGCAAACACTACCTATGAACATGACTCTTTTGATCGGCCGCCAGTTATCAGTTATTATTTTACACTTTCGCGTCCCACTAAAAGGTTCGTAAAAAGTGCCTAACTGTGTTATAAACATTTATACCTGCTTCTGAAAGTGTTCTGTGTTAATGAGTATTACACCAGCTGGTGGTTTAGGCTTGTGCATGTATCATTGTGCAATGAAGCACATGGCCATATTTAACTATTTACACTCATTCCTTCCCATTAGCATGTGTTTATGGCCACCACACCGGTGTGCAACAGGTGTTGTGTTCCATGAGCAGGTGTAAGAGGAACCATTAGGGTTAACACTTCAGTGCACACAGCTGACATATCCATCCAGCCATCCATTTCTCTGTCTGTTAATCTCTCTTGATTAACCAGAAATGCCCTGAATTTGCCCTTTTGACCTACTTTGCAGTGAAACAGGTTTCAGTATACATAAAACTGGCTGTTACAGCTGGCAGGAGATCAGTTTTTCTTGGAACACTTTGCCCCATGCTGTGTCCCAATTCACCTTAGTACGCACTAGGTACATACTTTTGAGTGTGTTCTTAGACAATATGTGATGCGATCATTTTGCGATCAGTCACAATTTGTTTGCAAGGTTGTTGTTGTTGTTAACTAAAAATAAAACTATGAACATTTATTTTTGTTAGTTGAAATAAAGCTGATATAAAATATAAATATTACATTAAAATCTTAAAATTAAAAAACTTAAAAATGTTGCCTTGGCAACTGAAGTACTACACTGATTAAAACTAAAATGGAAATAAAAATATATTATAGAAATATTGCAAACAAACTAATAAAAATGACAAAAGCACATAACAAAATTACTAAAAGTAAAAATATAAAAATAAAAGCTAATTCAAAATAGTAATACATGCTATAATAGTATATAAATAATACTATTTGTGAAGAAATGTAATTATAAGCAAAAATATCCTTCTGTTTGTGTTTTATATAAATATGTATATCTTTGATAAAGTCTCAGTTTTGAATTATGTCATTTTATATTACAAAATTCGAACAATAAACATCTTTTCTTCTCTTTAATTCGGTGTGACAGATTGCTGTGGCCTGCACTGGCAGCACTTCCAGTTACTACACCACTTCTTCTTACTATACAAAGACAATATGAATGATACGCAAACAAATGAAACTTTTATTATTATTATTATTATAATACAAAAACAATATGAATGAACATCAGAGGGTATGTTGAAATATAGAGTACGACTTGTCTCATGCATATTTATTTGCTTTTATTTATTTTTAAATTTGATTTTCATTAAGTGCATGTAATTAAAAATGTGTTTCTGGGTCAAAATGAAAGAGCAGGTCAGATACTGGGACATGCTAAAATGTTATAAGTCTGAGTCTTTAGCCACACACCCTCTTGTTCATTATTTACACACATGAATAGTATGCAAATGAGGAATGGTGCATGAGAGTCGAGATTTGGGTCAAACTGATTTTGGAAGTGCACATAAAGGCCAGTTGTTCGATAGGAAGGAGTGGTTAAATCAGACTTTGTCCAGCGCTGCCACGAGCTCTGGATGATGTCAGGCATTCTTTAGACTGAATCCTATTGCTTGATCTGATCTTGATCTGTTGCATATCTAATTAATTAAAGTGAAAGGCATCCAGTCTATCAGTGTCAATAAAACTGATCTGTTTTCGAAGGCAATATCAGAGGTTAGTTCAATCTCTGGCAATAGATTTGTGCATTCCTTTTTGTTCACCCCCATTCTTTGCTTCTTCCAAAGTGTCCAAGACCTTTTTCTGCAGGAATTCACCATTGCAGCTAAATTCCTAGATTGCTATTCTGAGGTTAATCTTGATACTTGACTCCTCCCCTTTGCATTAATCAAATCAGAATGAATGCTCTGGTTATGTAATAATATACATTGTTATTACCACTTGTTTCAGTTAATGGGGAAAATTAGGAATATTCGTGAAATGTTCTATGATGGCACCAATTTTGATGACATGTTCATAGTGCTGGGTTAATCGTAGGTCAGCTTTTGAGACACTTCGTAATTTATTGGTTAATCCAAACATAATAAAAATGTTTTGCCTATATAACCTTAAAATTGCACATAAAATTTACATTTAATTACATTTACAATTAATTAAAATTTACATTGTCATGATTATACCTTATTGAGTAAAAAATCTTAAGCAGGATGTTCACTATAGTAAATTAAGCAGTTTTGCAAAAATATCTTGATTTTAAATTGTTTTGTTTTGTTTCGGGATAGTGAAAGGGTTGGGTTTTATTTTGTGCTATTTTGAATAAGTTTTGTTTTGTTTTACGTTTTTTCCTTCTTAATCCATCTAAAGTAGGTAGGTGGTCCACTATAACAAATTATACTGGTTTACTAAAATATCCTAACATTTAAGTTTTGTTTTGCTTTATGGGTTTTTGTTCTGTATTTTTGTTTTGTTTTAGAATTTTGTTTGTGGTTTTTATTTGGTTGTAAGTTTTTGTTTTAAGGGTTTTGTTATGCTTTGTTTTTGTCTTAATATGTCTTGAGCAAGAAGGTCCACTATAGCAAATTTTGCAGATTTACAAATATATCCTGACATTAAAGTTTTGTTTTGTCTTCTCATTTTGTTTTTGTCTTAATCCTTGTTAAGTTGAATGACCACAGCAAATTATGCAGGTTTACAAAAATAACTTTACTTAAAGTTTTGTTTTTGTTTTGTGTTTTTGTTTTGTTCAAAGGGGTCATGAACTGAGAAATCAAAATTCCCTTGATCTTTTGAGATACTGTATAAGAGGTCATTGCACTATAAAAACATCCTGTAAGTTCAGAACTCAAAACTTTCTCGTTAGTCTAAAAACAGCTTATATTGAAGCCAGTCTGCCAAAACGACAGGTTGTGGAATGTGCCACTTTATGACGTAATAGTGTGGCTAAACACCGCCTCCGCAGAAGAAGATCAACGCCTGCTTCTACATCACTGCCCGTTTAGCCCCCTCACCGATTTGCGCATGTAGTGTAAATAACGAGAGAGGCAAACGCAGGTCTACGCAGAAACCAAACGATAAAGATGGCTCAGAAGACAAGACACTGCTGTACAGTGCCAAGTTGTGGAAAAACACAGTCTTTGCATTGCGTTCCTTCTGATCCCAACATTAGGAAAGATGCTTTGACTGTTATTACAGATTAATTGATATGTACTGAGTATTTATGCGTTTTTAACCTAAATCACAGCAGCGTCCATCTATGAAGGATGTAGGCTTTTGTTTTTGTCTAATCCGTCTTAAGTAGCTTGGAGGTCCACTATAGCAAATTAGGCAGGTTTACTAAAATATTGTTAAATAAAATAAAACAAAATATTTAATGTAAAATAAAATGTTAGAATTTTTTGTTTTGTCTTTATTTAAGTCTTAGACTTATGGCTTATGATAAAAAATGTTGCAGCAGTTGCAAATGAAATTTGATTTCCCCTGACACGATGTTAGCTTCGTCACGCCAAAGAGGATGCTTACAGAAGTGGGGATAAAATCTTGTATAACCATGCCAGGAACAGACAAATCACCTTGGACCCCTCACACCCAGCCCACTCTCTCTTCGAACTGTTGCCTTCTGGTCGACGCTACAGAGCACTGATCACCAGAACAGCCAGGCACAAGAACAGTTTTTTCCCACAGGCTATATTCAGTCTGAACAATTAATCTTTCATAATTATACATCGTCCATTTATATTAAACTGCACACTTTGTAAATAACATATCTGCACACTAATAAACATATCTGTACATTTATCTAAACAATTCATTTTTTCCTATACTTCTATTTCTGTATATAGTACATTATTAAATTTTTCAAATTTTTCTTTATTATATTAGTGTTATATTACATCCCTACTGTGTTATTCCTATGTATGTCTGCACTATCATGTATGTCTGCACTATGTTTGTACTTTCTTCTACACTGGAAGCTCCTGTCGTCAAGTCAAATTCCTTGTGTGTGTAAACATACTTGGTAATAAAGCTCTTCTGATTCTGATTCTGATTCTGATGATGAGTTGTGGGTGGTTGCCAGAACGTTCCTATGTGGCTGCTAAGGTATTCTGCGTGGCCACTAGGCTCAAGTCAAAAATGTCCACCCCTATGTCTATACAATATTCTGTCTGGGCTGTAACCACAGTAGACATTAAGGGGGGCAGTACTTAATCAACCCTGTGCTCTTTAGTAATTGCAATATTTGACTTTAAAGAGAAAGAGTTGCAGTACTTTTGCCCTTTATTATCATAATGAAGAACATCTGTGTGAAAGAGAGTGAGAAAATAGGCTTATGTAACGTAACTTGAAACAGAGACATGGTGTCCCAGAGATTGTAGCGGGAAGCTCAGTGGAGCGATCGAGTCTCTTCTTCATGTGGTTATTCACTGCTCTGTCATACAGCCAGACGCTCATGGTTGGACTAACTCTAAAGAGCTGTAAAAAACACTGCCTGCATTTCTGACACTCTAAATGGGAGTGGAACTTTTTATAACACTCTCCAACTAATTTGGGGCGTGCGGTGCCACGTCAATATTATACTGCAGTTTCTTCTTTTAATTTGAGAGCAAAAATATAAGCTCTACTTTTGCTTAGGAGAAAAAATAATTTTGTTTTTGCCCAGTTAGCAGTTATAAATAGATAAACACATTAGAGATAAGGATAAGAAGTTAGTTAGATCTCTTTCATATCTCATTTGGTTCTCCTAGATGGCAGTGAGATTATATGAAAAGCAAATGGAGATTAATTTCATAGCTCTGTATAGGGATGCAACAATAAAGTTAGCCCACAGTTCAATACAAACCTCAGTTAATTCATACTGGATGCCAGAGTGCGCCCTTGCGCAGAAACTCCACATTCATCTCACAGAAGTAATGCTGATGACCTTGTGGATAAAGTTTTCCAGCTGTCGCTGTGACTGAATAAAAAGATGATAGAAACATTTTGAATGATGAAATATGAAGACAATAAACACGTGACTGAGACAATATATTGATTATCTGTGATCTTCAAGCCATCTTGGATATTTTTATAATAATTAAGTATATTTATAATCCACTGCTAATCGACATTGCCTTTATTACAGTATAAAATATACTTTCTGCCTCATTCTGTGATAAGAAGCCACATCAGATCACAAGGAAATTATTTCAAGCATTCGACTGATGTTGTAGAGTAAACACATGTTATAATATTCTCTTTTGTTGGACAGCAGGGGCCTGTTTCAATAAGGAGTTTCAACCAACTCGGAGTTGACTTGAGATGTGAAACTCAGGTTTTCGGGTTCAGAACTGCTGAATTGAGTTAGTTCAATCAACTCTGAGTAGGTTGACTCTGAGTTGAGCGTGTGTACCACAACTATGAGAAGCCATGATCAATGGAGCGCCGAAATAATGCTTCACCATGGCAACAGCACCCGACAAAAAGACGTATGCATACAAAAAAGTCAAAAACACAACTTTAATTCTTAATCACTGCTATAATATCAAAAGTAAAAACTGGCAGAACAGTAAATTATTGAACTAATATTAATTTTCATGGTAAAGGCAAAAGAAGAAAAATACCCAGCTAAACATGAAGTATAAAAACATGTTTACACTTTATTTTAAGGTGTCCTTGTTACAGTGTAATTATACATTTAAGTACTGAGTAGTATTAATTAACTACATGTACTTACTATATGGTTAGGGTTTGGCTTAGGGTTACTTGCATGCAGTTCTGCATAATTAATTGTTATTATAATAGTAAGTACATGTAATGTGTAACCAGGACTCCTTAAAATAAAGTGTTACCAAGTCAAGTCAAGTCACCTATATTTATATAGCGCTTTTAACAATACAGATTGTGTCAAAGCAACTGTACAGCATTAATTAGGAAAATAGTGTGTCATTAATGCAAAATGACAATAGTAAACACTCAATTTTCAGTTAAAGGCAGTTCATCATTGAATTCAGTGATGTCATCATCCAGCTTAGTTCAGTTTAAATAGTATCTGTGCAATCAAGTCGACGATATCGCTGGAAATTAAGTGTCCCCAACTAAGCAAGCCAGAGGCGACAGCGGCAAGGAACCAAAACTCCAT
>NW_015546074.1:159863-160315 GCF_001515605.1 Sinocyclocheilus anshuiensis
TTCAGAGCTGTAGAGGTCCTCTCTAGGTGCTGATCCACCATCTGGGCTGGATACGGACTGGATCCGGGTGACTGCATTGACCAGCTGATCTGGATACAGACTGGATCTGGTGGCTAAGGTGACCTCAGAATAAGAAAGAAACAGACTAATATTAGCTTAGATGCCATTTTTCTAACTATGTAGCAAGTACATCGAGTGTTATGGGAAGAGTTCCTGGTTCCAGTTGTCCTAATTAATGCAGCCTAACAATCCTTTAACGGATTTGAATATTAGAAATATGTTAGTGTGTTATGTGTAAGCCAGGTTAAAGAGATGTGTCTTTAATCTAGATTTAAACTGACAGAGTGTGTCTGCCTCCCGAAAAATGTTAGGTAGGTTATTCCAGAGTTTGGGCGCTAAATAGGAAAAGGATCTGCCGCCCGCAGTTGATTTTGATATTCTAGGTATTATCA
>NW_015546074.1:160573-166494 GCF_001515605.1 Sinocyclocheilus anshuiensis
ATAACAGCCAGTTTGAAGGTTTTGGGGACATATCCTAATGACAATGACGAATTAATAATAGTCAGAAGAGGACCTATGACTTCTGAAAGCACCTCTTTTAGGGGCTTAGATGGAATAGGGTCTAACATACATGTTGTTGGTTTAGATGATTTAACAAGTTTATATAACTCTTCCTCTCCTATAGTAGAGAATGAGTGGAATTGTTCCTCAGGGTATCTATAGAAAACTATCTGATGTGATACTGTAGCTGACGTCTGCATGGTTACAATTTTATCTCTAATAGTATCGATCTTGGAAGTAAAGTTCATAAAGTCATTACTGTTGTGCAGTTGGGAAATGTCAAAACCTGTTGATGCTGTTAATTTATCCACTGTATTGAATAAATACCTGGGGTTATGTTTGTTTTCTTCTAAAAGAGACGAAAAGTAATCAGATCTAGCCTAGAGCCCTCACATTCTTACTATCCTCAATTAAAGTTTGGATGCGTGTCTCTAATTCTGAAACCTTCTCTGTCAGCCTAACTATTTCCCTGCATTTATCACGTGAATCCCTTTGTCGCCGACAGAGAGAGCTAAACTATACATGTGGTATAGCAAGCGGTGCAAACAACAATAGCAGGAGAAGAAGCCATTACTCACCGTGATTGAAGAATGATTCTGACATACCAATGTTGTTTGATGAACTCGTGAAAAAACGGAGCGAGAGAAAAAAAGAAAACAGCAATAGATGAGAATGGAAATGCGAGTGACAAGCTAACCGGCTAACGAATGCTAACAACAGCAATAGATGAGAATGGAAACGCGAATGACAAGCTAACCGGCTAATGAATGCTAACGTGCTGCACTCGCAGTTTTAGAATAAAAGCGAACGATCAAATTAATCAGATTAGTTTGATATATAATATCAGAAAAAAGGTGGGAATTAAGTTATATTTTGTCACTTTAAACAATAGAGAGTGATAGTAAGATAGAGATTCAACAGAAATGCGGAGCTACACGGAGCTACAATCACAAACCACTCTGCAGCACGACAGACAGGAATCTATTTGGTGGTCCAAACCAAACATAATTCAATCAGGTAAAGCTATAAGCATAAAAGGTTCATGAGTGTAGGCTACATGTTTTTACAAACATTTGACACATTAAATAAAAATAATTCTGTGTCTATTTCAATGTGCAGCAGCTTTTTCTACATAGTTTAATGCTCTTTTCACATAATTAAATGTTCTCTAACCCAAACTGTTGCATTTCTTAATTAGAGTAATGAAATATAACTCGGCATATAACTTGAACTGCCCTTCCATCTGGCATCCTTCCATTCCATACAGTAATCAGCTTTATTTTCGATGGGTTTGTGCAAATTACAAATCATTACAATGGAAGATGTTTGGTGCTTGTTGCTTTTTCAAATGCACGTTATAAGCGGGGAGGCATTTCCTCATCTCATCACGTGAACTCACGGGCACTCACAAACAGAGAAATAGAGAGTAATATAATGCACGAAAATTATTTAAACCGAAAAAAAAAAATGCAATTCACAAGCACGTATTGAACCATGGATGTCATACCGAACGGTTCAATATTATAGTGAGAATTGTGGCATCCCTAGCTCTATGCTCTTATGTTGTATGTCAAGAATTGTCTCATTTGTCCCATGTTTCCCAAGGGTTTTTAAGAGAAACATCTGAGGCAAAGATGATACATAAACTAGATGTCAACAATCTCAAATTGTGCTTAGCCTGCAAATTATAAATTTCAATATGAACTAAAACCTTTCTCATAAAAGTATTTTAGGAGAAACGTTTGATAGGATTGATACTGGAAAAAAGAAAAGATCAAATGGAGACATTAAGTTCAGAGCTCTATACTCTTACTGTATGGCAAAAAAAAAGTTTTTTATTTTGTCTCAATTTTTATTTTATTCTATAAATTAGTATTTTAGAAAACACAACTGAGACAAAGATGATACTTATGAACAAAAATGACCATCTGTCATCTAAGATATGAAAGAGACACCTTTTGAGCAATATAATGTTTGTTTCCTTTATGAAATAAAAATTGAAAAGTAGTGTTTTTAATCTCAGTAGTTTCTCTAAAACAGCTATTGAATTGAGAATTACATTAAGAATAAATTTAGACCTTTGAGTAAGTTTCCTGCTTCTTCTCAAACGGTTTTATATGAAAATCTCAACATAAACTCAACATTTCTCATCAAATGTACTTGTACTCATCAAATGTGCTTGTACTGAATGTCAACAATTTGTCTTTCTTTTGTCTCAGTCCAGCTTTTTATTTCTCCTAAGGAATTTTATATGAAACATCTGAGACAGTGTTGATACAGCATGCACATTCTGCACAGTACAGAGCCGGACGCCCCTCACAGTGCCCCTGAATGCTTTTACTGTACTGAACATGCCAACGATGCCCTATTGTGCTAATATTGTCCTTTCAACGCCAAAGAAATGGGTTTGCTTAGCTAATGTGAACACTTTGTCTGGATTCCTGGAACCTTTACAAAACCGCTTACATAATTTCCAAATAGTGCCACTTCAGGCTCTGTTTCTGGCTCTGTTGTGGATTATTGTTGTGCTCTCTGAGAGCTCCGGCGTAATCTTTTGGCCGGAGTCATGATTACATGTTGTACTACATCAGAGGGCTGATAGTAGAGTCGGGTTACTCATTCATGACTTTATGTCTGGCAGTGTGAAACAATGATGTTGACAGTTACTTTCACCATAACAGTGACTAAGTAGTTTATAATTATGAATAATATAGTGTTATTAGGAATGTCTGTTTTTTTGTCAATAAATAAATTTAAAAATGTTATATTTACTATACCATTCATGACCTTGAGCTTGGAAAAGGTGTTTTTTAATATATATTTTTTAATATTATGATTTTTTTTAAATAAAATATAATAACTTTATAATATTACTAATATAATAATATAATATATTAAAGATTCAGTATAAAAAAGAAGTAAAAAAAAAAAAATCACTTAATATTTGGCAGTATTGTTGACTTGACTGCACAGATGCTATTGGAAGAGAAATTAACTGAGTTGGATGTCACTGAATTAATGATGAACTGACTTTAACTGGAAATTGACTATTTAATAAAGCTTTTTTTACTTTTTGTTTTAAATATTTAAGAGAGTGCCTCTTTTTTACTTTTTTAGTTTAAAACTGCTTTAAACAATAGTGTTTTTTTTTTAATCAAGTCAAGTCACCGTTGTTTATCTAGCGCTTTATACAACACAGATTGTGTCAAAGCAGCTTTACAGTATTAAACAGGAAGTTTAATACTGTAAAGTTTAGTGTGTCGATAATGCAAGAGGACGATAAAAAACACTTAATTTTCCAGTTAAAGTCAGTTCATCATTGATTCAGTGATGTCATCGTCCAGCTCAGTTAAGTTCAAATAGTATCTGTGCAATCAAGTCAACAATGTTGCCAGAAATTAGGTGTCCTCAACTAAGCAAGCCAAAGGCGACAAGTGGCAAGGAGCCAAAACTCCATCGGTGACAGAAATGGAGAAAAAAGACCATGGGAGAAACCAGGCTCAGTCAGGGGGCCAATTCTCCTCTGGCCAGACGAAACCAGCGTGGCATGATTTAATTCCAGGCTGCAACACAACTCAGAATTGTGCAGAAAACTAATCTGGTTCCTGTAGACTGTGCTGATGGCCGTCAAGGTGACAAAGTCTTTGCAAGGGAACTGTCTCTAGGGCTCCATCTAGTTGGCATGGTCTCCCGCTGGCATTCAGAGCTGTTGAGGTCATTTCTAGGTGCTGATCTACCATATGGACTGGATATAGACTGGATCCGGGTGAATGCAGTGACCATCTGATTTGGATACAGACTGGATTTGGGTGGCTACGGTGACCTCAGAATATGAATATATGAATGAAACAGACTAGATGTAACAGATGAATGAAACAGATGTAGATGCCATTCTTCTTATGATGTAACAAGTACATCAGGTGTTATGGGAAGTGTTCCTGGTATCGGATTTGAATGATAGAAATGTGATAGTGTTATGTGTAAGCCAGGCTAAAGAGATGGGTCTTTAATCTAGATTTAAACTGACAGAGTGTGTCTGCCTCCCGAACAATGCTAGGTAGATTGTTCCAGAGTTTGAGCGCTAAATAGGAAAAGGATCTGCCGCCCGCAGTTGATTTTGATATTCTAGGTATTATCAAATGGCCAGAGTTTTGAGATCGCAGCGGATGTGAAGAACTATAATGCGATAAGAGCTGGCTCAAGTAAAGAGGAGCTAAACCACTCAGGGTTTTATAAGTAATTAGCAAGATTTTAAAATGTATACAGTGTTTAACAGGGAGCCAGTGAAGTGTTGACAGAACCGGGCTAATATGGTCATACTTGCTGGTTCTAGTAAAAACTCTAGCTGCTGCATTTTGGACCAGCTGGAGTTTGTTTATTAAGTGTGCAGAACAACCACCCAATAAAGCATTACAATATCTAACCTTGAGGTCAAGAACGCATCAATTAACATTTTTGCATTTGACATTGAGATCATAGGTCATAATTTAGATATATTTTTAAGATGGAAAAATTTGGTTTCACAAATGCTAGGGACATGACTATTAAAGGAAAGATTGCTATCAAATAGCACATCTAGGTTCCTAACTGATGAAGAGGAATTAAGAGAGCAGCCATCAAGTAGACAGTGTTCTAGATCAGTGGTTCCCAACCCTGGTCCTGGAGGCACCCCAACACTCCACATTTTGCATGTCTCCTTTCTCTGACACGCCAATTTCAGGTCTTGAAGTCTCTACTAATGAGCTGATGACCTGAATCAGGTGTGTTTGATTAAGGAGACATGCAAAACGTGCAGTGTTGGGGTGCCTCCAGGACCAGGGTTGGGAACCACTGTTCTAGATTATTACATGCGGAGGATCTTTGAAAAGGTAGATTTGAGATCGGTCTGTAATTAACTAATTCACTAGGATCAAGTTGGGTTTTTGTGAATCAAGAGGAATGAGAGGCTTAATAACATCCAGAAGTTATTTTGAAAGTTTTTGGGACATATCCTACACAGTAAATCCAACGGATGATCCAATGGTAGCTGCACGGATCTCAGGCTGCCTGGCGGACATCTCGGCATGGATGAAAGAACATCACCTACAGCTCAACCTGGCAAAGACTGAGCTTCCAGAAGTCTGAGATCCGCTAGTGAGCGACGCCTCATGGTACCATCACAGAGAGGCTCAGCAGAATCAAGAGAAACACAAGAACTACAACCGACTTCAGCCACAGCCTTAGATGAAATCAACTGAAATAACTGAAATAATTAAATCTCCCAAGATCTGATTAAACAACTCCACAAACAGCATTACCAGCTTCACACATTACTAACCACACACTGTAAAACCTTTCACTGTAAATGTACAGTGAAATACTGGCAGCTGGGTTGCCAGCCACTTACTGTATTTTTACAGGACTACTACTGTAAACAACATTTACAGTTCTATACTGTAATGACCAAATACAGTTTTATACTGTTATACAACTTTTTTTTTTTTTACAGTATTAGACTGTTATTTACAGGGAATACTGTAATTCCTGCTTTTCATTCAGTACTCTTAGATTTACAAAAATTTAAAATATTATACTTTTTCATAACGGTAGTCACAACAGAAAAGAGAAAACAACATTCTCTGAGTTTTAACACATTTATTTATTTTTGAAGAAAAGAAGAGAAAATTGCCTTATATGAACATATTGGCTGAAATGCCAGCTGTAGTTTTTTTTTTTTTTAAATATAAAAATAATGGTGGCTGTCATAAAAACTTGATGGATTTATGCAAACATAAATTAAACATTGAAGAACAGTAAAAATGATAATGAATATGTTATATGGTGCATATATTAAGCAAAATGCCCCTCTCTACAGTTTATTT
>NW_015546074.1:167374-177131 GCF_001515605.1 Sinocyclocheilus anshuiensis
AAAGGATCTGCCGCCCGCAGTTGATTTTGATATTCTAGGTATTATCAAATGGCCAGAGTTTTGAGATCGCAGCGGATGTGAAGAACTATAATGCGATAAGAGCTGGCTCAAGTAAAGAGGAGCTAAACCACTCAGGGTTTTATAAGTAATTAGCAAGATTTTAAAATGTATACAGTGTTTAACAGGGAGCCAGTGAAGTGTTGACAGAACCGGGCTAATATGGTCATACTTGCTGGTTCTAGTAAAAACTCTAGCTGCTGCATTTTGGACCAGCTGGAGTTTGTTTATTAAGTGTGCAGAACAACCACCCAATAAAGCATTACAATATCTAACCTTGAGGTCAAGAACGCATCAATTAACATTTTTGCATTTGACATTGAGATCATAGGTCATAATTTAGATATATTTTTAAGATGGAAAAATTTGGTTTCACAAATGCTAGGGACATGACTATTAAAGGAAAGATTGCTATCAAATAGCACATCTAGGTTCCTAACTGATGAAGAGGAATTAAGAGAGCAGCCATCAAGTAGACAGTGTTCTAGATCAGTGGTTCCCAACCCTGGTCCTGGAGGCACCCCAACACTCCACATTTTGCATGTCTCCTTTCTCTGACACGCCAATTTCAGGTCTTGAAGTCTCTACTAATGAGCTGATGACCTGAATCAGGTGTGTTTGATTAAGGAGACATGCAAAACGTGCAGTGTTGGGGTGCCTCCAGGACCAGGGTTGGGAACCACTGTTCTAGATTATTACATGCGGAGGATCTTTGAAAAGGTAGATTTGAGATCGGTCTGTAATTAACTAATTCACTAGGATCAAGTTGGGTTTTTGTGAATCAAGAGGAATGAGAGGCTTAATAACATCCAGAAGTTATTTTGAAAGTTTTTGGGACATATCCTACACAGTAAATCCAACGGATGATCCAATGGTAGCTGCACGGATCTCAGGCTGCCTGGCGGACATCTCGGCATGGATGAAAGAACATCACCTACAGCTCAACCTGGCAAAGACTGAGCTTCCAGAAGTCTGAGATCCGCTAGTGAGCGACGCCTCATGGTACCATCACAGAGAGGCTCAAAATCACTTTCCAGAACATTGTCGTTCACTGTTCTTGGCTGGTGGAATGATCTTCCCACCCCTATCCGGAATGCTGAATCCCTGACAATTTTCAAGCGACAGCTGAAAACTCATCTCTTTAAACGCTACTTGACTTCATCTTAAAAAACCTCATCTCTTTATTTATTCCTTCCCTTTTCTAGCTTGTACTTATTTGAACAATGCCTAAAACTTGGTATTTCAAGCATTTCCTGTGTATGTTTGCCTCTTTAAGAAGAATCGCTTTATGTATTCTCCAATTGTAAGTCGCTTTGGATAAAAGCGTCGGCAAAATGACTAAATGTAATGTAAATGTAAAAATCCTGAGTGTTAAATTAACATATATGGTCCCACTCTAAAAGAGTGCTAAAGTAACACTGAAGCAGTGTTAAAGTTAATGAGATAATTATGTGATTAATTAAGTGCTGATTGATAATTAGTAATGAACACCTGCTGTTAACAAGCAGAATCACTGAAGAAAAGAGAAACACAAGAACTACAACCGACTTCAGCCACAGCCTTAGATGAAATCAACTGAAATAAAAGACATTAAATCTCTCAAGATCTCAGCAGAAGATAATTAAACAAATCCACAAACAGCATCACCAGCTTCACACATTACTAACCAGTCTGACTTTTTTTTTGTCATGCATCAAAAAAAAATCTTAAGAATTAACAGAGGTTTAGATGTTAATGTTTATTGAAAAGAATACAATTTGAAGACACCGCTTGGAGATAAGCGTTTGCTTTAGTTGGGCTCTTGACCCTTGACTTTCTAACATTAGTTTTTCTCTGGTTGCTGTAACTGTGTTTATGAAACACACTTGTTATGGCAAGAAAAACCAAGAGAAAATGTGATCAAGTAATATTGGTTGTGTTTTTATACTGATGTAGTTGTCATGCATAGTCTGATTTACTGATGTCATCAGTGGTGATGTGTAATTTAGTTTATATTATTGATCACAACTGCATTTTAATGAAATATGAAGAGCTTTAAAAAATATTTTGCACACCAGTTTAGAACGTCTGTACTGTTTAGACACAGACATCAAGGATCAGCATATGAATCTCAACAATGGTGACAATCATCAGACAGATTCATGTTGCAGTGCATTCTGGGTGCACCAATCATAACTCATCCATGGCTCCCAGCATGCATTGCGACATGAATAGATTATGCAGCTGCATTGTCTTAGTATTTTATTTTTTTACTATTTGCTTTTATTTTTTTTTGTGACTTTTTACTGCCTTGTTTTGTGACGTTCAAAAATCATATAAAAATTATCAGAATATTTTGTCACCATCGCTGAGATTCACATGCTGATTCTGCATGTCTGTGAGTGCCAGAAATTAAACCTCTTTATGAGCCATATTTCTAAAAGTGGTTTATAAAGTTTTCTCACATTGTCTCATATCATAGAACTGCAATAATACAGAAATCATAGAAGCACTACAGATTTAGATAAAACGCAATCAGAAACTCACAATTAATCAGAAAAACGATTTTATCATAAGTGCCTTGCCATTACATATGTGCTTTATAAACACAATTGTAACAGCCAAAGAAAAACTTATATTTAACAAATCAAGGGTCAAGAGGCAACTAAAGCAAACACTATTCACCAAAACGGTAAGTTGAAAAAAAAATAGATAACTTCTGTTTTAGATACTCCAGAAATAAAGTCTAACTGGTTAGTAATGCATGAAGCTGGTGATACTGTTTGTGGAGTTGTTTAATTATCTTCTGCTGAGATCTTGAGAGATTTAATGTCTTTTATTTCAGTTGATTTCATCTAATGCCGAGTTCACACTGCACGATTTTCAAACTCGTCGGATCGCCGTTGTTTTATATTTTGCGGGCGTCGGCGACGTGTCAGCGATTCCCTCAGATAGTGTCTTTGATAATTCACACTGCGTGATTGTTACTCGCGATTTGCCTCCGATTTCGGGCATTTGTCGGCGATTTCGCAAAACCTGTCGGCGAGTAAAAAATCGGGCTAAAATCGTGCAGTGTGAACTCGGCATTAGAGTGGGACCATATATGCTCCAAGCAGTGTTAATTTAACAGTCAGGATTTAACTGTGTAATGACAATGATGAAATAATAATATTCAGAAGAGGATCTATGACTTCTGGAAGCACCACTTTTAGTAGCTTAGATGGAAAAATCTAGGGTCTAACACACATGCTGTTGGTTTAGATTATTTAACAAGTTTATACAATTCTTCCTCTCCTACAGCAGAGAATGAGTGGAAGTGTTCCTCAGGGGATCTATAGCACACTATTTGATGCGATACTGTAGCTGACTGCTGCATGGTTATAATTTTATCTCTAATAGTATCAATCTTGGAGGTAAAGAAGTTCATAAAGTCATTGCTGCTGTGCTGTTAGGAAATGTCAGAGCCTGTTGATGCTTTATTTTTTGTTAATTTAGCCACTATACTGAATAAATACCTGGGGTTGTGTTTGTTTTCTTCTAAAAGAGATGACAAGTTAGCAGATCTAGCAGTTTTTAAGGCTTTTCTACAGGAGGAAGTACTTTCCTTCCATGCAATACGAAACACCTCTAGTTTTTTTCTTCTTTCAGCTGCACTCTTTAAGGCGCGAGTGTGCTCCGTTATACCACGGTGACGGGCTGTTTTCTTTAATCTTCTTTTAGCGTAAAGGAGCAACTGTATCTAAAGTGCCTGAAAAGAGAGAATCCATAGTTTCTGTTACAACATCAAATTTTTCTGAGATATCTGATTTGCTGAGGAATTGAGAAAAGTCTGGAAGATTATTTACAAAGCAGTCTTTTGTGGTAGAAGTGATGGTTCTACCAAATTTGTAACAAGGAGCTGAATTTGCAGCTTTAGCTATATGGAGTATACAAGAGACTAGATACTGATCTGAGACATCATCGCTCTGCTGCAGGATATCAACACCATTAACATCAATTCCATGTGATAGTATTAAATCTAAAGTATGATTACGACAATGACTAGGTCCTGACACATGTTGTCTAACCCCAATAGAGTTTAGAATGTCAATAAATGCTGATCCCAATACATTTTTTTCATTATCTACGTGAATATTAAAATCGCCAACAATTAAGACTTTATCTGCAGCCAGCACTATCTCAGACAAAAAATCAGCAAATTCTTTGATGAAGTCTCTACTGTATAGAGTAGCCAGTACAAATGTCAGTAGGGATTTATCATTAACACTTATAACACTGCATAATGTTACATAAAGCACCATTAATTCAAACTAATTATACTTAAATCAGACCTCTGAGAAATACTGAAAATAATACTATAAATTGCAGCAATACCTCCCCCTATTACCTTTTGGACGAGGCTCACATTTATAACAGTAATCTTGGGGGATAGACTCATTTAAAGTAATGTAATCATCTGGTTTTAGCCGGGTTTCTGTCAAACAGAGCACATCTAGGTTTTGATCTGTGATCATATTTGCAGAAAGCGCTTTCATAAAGGATCTAATATTCATTAAGCCAAGCTTTATCATGTGTTTCTGTATTATATCTGTTTTTTATTTGTTGAACATCAATTAAATTGTTGCCCTTAATTTGGTTTGGAAGTTTTTTGTATTTGCTAGTTCGGGGAACAGACACAGTCTCTATAGTATGATATCTAGGTGAAAGAGTCTCTATGTGAAAAAAATTAACTGACTTTTGTGACATGAGGCGGCTAGTAGATGGTTGGTTTAGCCAGTCTGTCTGCTTCCTGACCTGGACCCCAGTTAGTCAAGTACAAACGCTAAGACAATGTACCATATTTCTTGAGAGAAGAGGGGCACCACACAATTATATCAATTATAAATGTATGAATTACAAGTGCTTCTTTTGACCAAAGATGTCATTTTTAATAAAAATAAAAAGGATTTAAACAATTGTTCCTTATGCTAATTTTTAAAATACATTTTAAATATGAAAATGTAGTTTTTTTTTATTTTTAAGTACATTTAAATAATAATTTTGTTATTTTTTGTACTATTTTTTTTTACTTTGAAATAAAACTTAAGAATTTAAAATAAAAAATGTAATCAGTATTTGTAATAAAAATGAATTAAATATTAAATTAAAATCTGTGCCTTGTTCAACCTTTTTATTCTATATAGAATTTAAGAGTATATTCCTGTCATTACAACAATATCTACAAGTACAATAACTATAAACGGCTTCATCTTTTCCACTCGGTTTTGAAAAACAGTTCCAAGCTTTGTCACGCAGAAGTCAGTTCTCCTTGTCAACAGCTCGTTAGTGTAGATCTGTATCTCAGGGTCATGACAGGAGAGTTAGTATATTGTTGTACTGCGTCTTGTTGGGTGTCAAGGTCAGTAAATAAACAGAGCAAAGATGACAAAACAGAAGGAAAGGGAACATAGAACCATTTCCCACCATAATACTGGATCATTTATCAAGCAACCTGTTTCGTTGGTCGTTAGTAGAGATAGAATAGCTTAGAATCTCAGTGGAGTGCTGACTAAATTAAGGAAAGACAGAAAGGCTGAGGTTAGAAGAGGAGGATGGGTAGAAGTGCAGAAGTTCTGCCTGAGAGGCCTTTTAAGAGGGAGGCAATTGCCCTGGTTACTCAGTAACCCGGAGCAACAGTTGTCACTCACCTCTCCCCTAATACCCTTCACCCTCAGCCCACGTGAAGAGGGACTGCTCCAAACCAGCCAGTGCTCTCTTTCTCTCTTGAAAGCTTGTTACCCTTCAGGGAAAGACTTATAGAGTCTTCATGAAATGCCTTAAACACTTTGATCATAAATAGACTTCCTCCTTGTGATGTTTGCAATTGTTTTCAGGGCTGGGTGTGGTGGATCAGAGCATTTATTTAAATGACAGCTTGTCAAATCAGCCAATTGTTCTTATGACTGTGTTGACGTTCTAAGTTTCAATACCAAAGCCATAATACAGTGAAATATGCACAGATAGCTTCACCACATGCACCATAATCCAGAGGCCCAAGAGGTTTGTGTGACTCACTGGAAGAGTGGCGTGGCTTTTGTGCACTAGACGCTTGTGGGGATTTTGACACACACACACACACACACACACACACACACACACACACGGAGGTGCTGAACGGTTGGTGGCAAGAGGAACCAGACTGAACCAGTCAAAGTTCTGAGACTGCTTTCCACAGGCAGGGAGGGTGTGACTGAAGGCTGTTTGGAGGCCAGGATTTTGACTAACCCATGGAATGGTACAAACACAAAGACTCTGGTGAGGGTAATTCCATTAGGATTGACTCAAGAATAAAAGAGCTGCTACTTATGATGGATGCCCTAATGTTTGCTGTTTACCTTTCTATGAAAACAATGTAATAGCACTCTCTCTGCTATATATATATATAGCAATATCTCTGTGATCCTCAGGTTGAGAAGCACTGTAATGATGATGATGATGATGATGATATTAATAATAATAATAAAATGTTGCTGGACTATTTGGGTATAGCATGTTTGGAATAGTGATTTTAATATTTATTTGATGTCATAAAATTGTTTAAAAAATAAATATATAAATAAGAATAAATATGTTTTTGTTTTTTTTTGTTTTTTTAGAGTTTTTGTTGCTCAATTTCATCCAGGTCATGAGTGCACAATGCAGGAAGATTATAAAATGTAAAGTCATAAAAAAGGATAGTATATTATGTATTGTATTAAAATATAGTATATTTACAAATGTATAATAATAATAATAATAATAATATGTATATTTTTATTTTTGATCACAAATACATAAAGTTATAAAATGATAATAATAAAAATAGATAAAATATATAACATTATTTATTTGATTATTTACAAATTATATTTTACATAAAAATGACATTTTAATAATTATAATATGCACAATAAATATGATATAAAACAAAAAATTTTCATTAAAAAAAAAACTTTAAACCTTTTCTGAAAAAAATGTGTAATATTTTTTTAATAATGGTTATATATGTACAATAAATTATTGTATTTTACAAAACATTAGGTTTTTTACATTTAAAACTTCTAAATATTCTGAATGAATATATAAATAATCAAATATATACTAAATACACTTATTATACTTATATAATAGACAGTGTTGGGGGTAACACATTACAAGTACACAAAGAGTTACATAATCAGATTACTTTTTTCAAGTAACTAGTAAAGTAACGCATTACTTTTTAATTTACAAGAAAATATCTGAGTTACTTTTTCAAAAAAGTAACGCCAGTTACTTTGTTTTGCCATTTATTGACTGACAAGTCTCCTGTCCCCATATTGGGAGAAATCGGAAGTACAGAGGCGTTGACTTTTCTAAAGCAAAAATGACTTTAGATAAACTAACAATTGTGCTTCGTTGTTTTTTTTTATTGCTGATGAGTGTTGAACCTTCTGTGTTCCACTGTAGAGATGTGAATTTACTTTTCCTTCAGCCTGAGGTTTATTCATTACACTTTTTGGTGTGAAAGGGCTTTTACATTTGCTATAAATAGAACTTCTTATATTAAAAGCAATCAAGCCCTGCTCATATTTAAAAACTAACGCGAAAGTAACGCAAAAGTAACGTAACGCATTACTTTCCATAAAAAGTAACTAAGTAACGTAACTAGTTACTTTTTTAGGGTGTAACGCAATATTGTAATGCATTACGTTTAAAAGTAACTTTCCCCAACACTGACAATAGATAAGGTTTTTATAACTTACAGAAATGTGTCTATGGAGATTTCTGGGTGGTTGAATATGCTGTTTACTATTACTCTTATTTAACCTTTTGAATTATATAAATGTTGGAAACCATACGAAAATAACCAGATACAGAATATGTATTTCAAGAACAGTATTTATACAGTTTAAAAACTAAAGATAAAGATGTTGTGGTCTGCTGTCTTAAGTCATGTAACAATAGCAGACTAGAAATGATTCAACAAATTTCAGGTTAGGCAAGTCATGGCTGGAAAAGTCTGGAAATTTGCAACATACTGTATATAATGGGATGGGGGACTTAACCAAAACCAACTAAACTTCAGTACTGTCACCGAGGGGAAGAGCAAAGAGCTCATTACTTGTAATTGTAAAAGTAAAATGTGAACACCCTCTCTCTTCTCCTGTCATTGCCAGTCTTAGTAGCACTAATTGAACGTTTTTTCAAAGTAATTTTTTTTCTTTTCTCTTACATCAAAGAAAGTAAAATTTAGATTTGATATCTTTAGGTTTCAAGGCCTAGTGTATTTCTCAAAGTTGAAAAAATAAAAACTTTATTTTTTGGATATACACATTTAAAAGTGATTTTTTAGGAAAATGAACCACATAGGGGTGTATACAAAGTTTGGTCCAATCAAAAGCTCTCTAAAATTAACACGATGCTATGGAAATCCCACATTTCTTCCCTGCCGTTGCATCAATAATCGTCTATTGAACAAAAGCTTCATTCACAGACTTCCCTACAAAGAGCAGAGTAAAGACAATAAGCAAAGCCATTGCAGCAGGTTACTGTCAACCGCCACTGTGAAAAGACTATCTCACGCTCTACATGACACCTCGTTTTGTTCCTTTGGCTGCTCTGCTTTGGACAGCCATGTAAATGAATGGCCGCGGGTGAATCACACACGGATGGAGATTAAGTCTCGAGTCTTAACTCACAAGATGAATCATGCAACCTGTTGAGAGCCCAAGTCATCCAGAGCAGCTGTCTCAACATACCGAGGTTACGAGCCTCCATCGGTACTCACGGTGGGGTGTGTTTTTATGGCTATCAATCTGTGGGTGTATTTTGGATTCCTTTTTCGATTTTTGGCCTGACAGAGTTCAGCTGGTCTTCTTCAGAATAGCAAATGAACTCAGTGGCCACTTCGAAACTGGTTGAAAAATAAACAGTTGTAAGTTTATCTCAGAAAATCATGGCCATTTACTGGCTAAGAAATGCTTCATATTGTTTTAAGTTACTGTTACTCAGGAAAAGCTCTCTTAAGGTCATTTCCTGCCATTCAGTGGCGACAAATCTCCACTCACTTTTGGCTGAGAGTCCTTAGCTGGCATACACGCTCGAAGCTGGTTTTGAAAAAATAAGCTTGGGAAGCAAATAATAATTGTTCCGTGGTAATGGTAAATGAAGCACTTGAAAATATGTCAGTGATTTTCGTACACAGTTGTTCGCAGTATAATATGAAACACTTTTGGTACCGAGTTAGTTCAGAGTTAATGAAATTAATAAAATGTTTATATCATTTAATCTTTAAAAATTATATAAATAATTTGTATATTTTATATATATATTTTTATTATTATATTTTCTTTTTTTCCCCATCTCACCTGCAAACAGCTCTAAATATATGGGTAACACTTTACAATAAGGTTCCATTTGTTAGCATTACAACTACGTTAACATGAACTAACAATGAAAAATACTACTAAATCATTCATTAATCTTATTTGGGTCATATGATGCAATTTCAATTTTTTCCTTTCTCTTTGAAGTGTTACAAGCTCTTGGTGCATAAAGAAGATCTGTAAAGTTGCAAAGACTAAAGTCTCAAATGTTAATATAAACGTTAAGAGTCAACCACGCCTACCTAAAATGGCTCGTTCTAACGACGTGTCTACGTCACGATGTGGGAAGATTTGCATAACGCCGCCCAAATGTTCACGCAAAGAAAGAAGGCGGA
>NW_015546074.1:177387-178571 GCF_001515605.1 Sinocyclocheilus anshuiensis
GAGGATGATATCCGCTTCGTCATGCCTGGAGCTGATCCGTGCTGGTCGCTGAGGAAATACATCAACTTCGCATTGTCGATCGCCGGATCGGCTTTTACCGTGGATGAAGCGGAGTCCAGCCCAGGGTTGTCACATATGGTTGCCGCAAGCCCGCCGGCCGCCGCTCACTCAAGCCTGCCGTGTGTTTCGTTGTGAAAGCAAAACTACTTTGTTTGGTCTTCCAAAAGAGGACACGACTAGAGAAGCATGTTCCCAATAACAACCAAGCTTAAGAATAAGCATGTTCCCAATACAACTACAGCTTTCAGAACAAGCATGTTTCGAATAACAACCAGATAGCTCTGGGACAAGCGTGTTCCCAACAATACAGCTATAACTTAAGAACAAAGACTAGACAGAACAAGCGTTTCTGATATAGGAACAGAATCAACGCTGAACTGACGGCTGCATCCGAAACTGGAAAATGCTGCCTTCGGAGGACACATTTCAAGGTAGGAAGTCATCGAGACATGTCAAATCCAAAATTAGCTTCAATTCCTGCCTCCTGAGATACCTCATCTGGTCGATATGAGATATTAAAATAGATGTATCCTTTGCTGCCTTGATACCCAACAATCCTGTGTGTTCTATCCTGTGATGGTTGATGGTTTAAATCATTGAATATTTGCTTAGTTATCACCAAGCTCGTTCTATTTGTTGTAGATCATTGAACCATTAAGCTGCCTCAGAAGCATGTCCGAAATAAGTTTCATGAGTTACCTTCATGAACAAACGCTGCCTGCGAAGTCATTAGCTGATAGGCGGTGAGGCAGCATGTCAGCAGCCTAGGTTTTCGGATGCAGACGACTTCAACTGAACAATGACCATTTACCAATTTCTCTTGGAGCTGCGCTATTAGGCTTGTTTGACTTCATGCGGCGCCGCAAAGATCGGCTGCCACCTGTCAAAAGCAATGCATCCTGGTTAGAAAATTTGTTCGACTTTGATCGGTGCTGCAGCCGCTTTATGATCACATGTGCCATCAAAGTACCGCGAGAGCAAAACGAGACCAGCCACCTAGGTCAGGCACTAGGCTTGTTTAAGATGCGCCTCACCTCGCCTGAAATTTAGGTGAGAGTAGGCGGCTGCAGTGAGGGGAGGAGTGAAATAAGCGCAGTCAAGACGGACAGTTCTGACCTCTCGAA
>NW_015546074.1:179474-181099 GCF_001515605.1 Sinocyclocheilus anshuiensis
GTTTACCAATTTCTCTTGGAGCTGCGCCGCAGCAGAAATGATTCCGTTTGCACCATGGTCGTTATTTCCTGCTGCTTAAATCTGTGCTGTAGTGCTATAAAAATTAGTCTCGCGTAGCCAGACATTCAGACCGACGGCTGAAGGTCTGGAATCCATGGCAGCTTCTTTGTCAAACAACCAATCACAGTTCGCTTCATCCGCAGCACGCCCCGGGGCGCGGAAACGTCGCCCCAACAACAGACCGGTGTGCAACTCTCGGATGTACCTGAAAGATTCCGTGCCGCAAACCCAAACACTCCACATACTTTGAGAATCCAGCGCCCAGCCGACCCCGACAAGCGCTCGTCGCCACAGCTGCAAACACGACGACCCTCTTCTTTTGTAGGGGTTTGGCGTCACGGTATCTTTGTTTCCAGCGGAACGTTAAAGAACTTGACACACGTCTCCCAGAAATCCTGTATAATTCAACCAATCTGATGACGACTTCAAAACTCCTGAAGCGTTTCCACTTTTGTGTGCTGTATGCATCAGATGTTCAGCCACGGTCCGAGGGCGTGACGTCTGAGGCTGAGACTATATAAAAATAATGTCGACTTGACTAGGTTAAAGGGGACATAACACACACAGTTTTGGCCAATCTCATGTTATCTTGAATACCTATAATTGTAGTATTGCATCATTCACATCTCCGAAGAGTCTTCAGTTTTATCAGATTTATCACGCTTGAGAAACTCCGTTGCTGCCTTGGAAAAACAAATTGCATCCACTGTTCACATAACACTGAATAAGGTTATCTTTTCCTCACATCCAAAACACACTCTTTAGAGATATTAAGCTTGTTTGACTTCATGCGGCGCTACAAAGATCGGCTGCCGCCTGTCAAAAACAATGCATTCTGGTTACATTAAAATACTTTTGTCCAACTTTGATCGGCGCTGCAGCCGCCCTACGATCACGTGTGCATTCAAAGTACCACGAGAGCAAAACGGGACCAGCCGCCTAGGTCAGGCACTGCAAAAGCATTGATGACGACACACTTTATTCTCATTGGTTAAATTCTGTGATGACAAGCACGATGTGTGTTGCATGCTTATTCTAACAATTCAATTCCAATGCTCACAAATCTGTGTTTATAACAGTAAAAGCATTTTTAGGTAGTCGCACTGTTATATTGAGTCACGTTAAAAAAACACTGATGAAAGCATATATGCCCCCACTTAATTGGTATTTAAATAGCATATGTTAATGTTTAACTTCGAAATGACGGGAACAAATAAACACGCTTGAGAAACTCCGTTGCTGCCTTGGAAAAACAAATTGCATCCACTGTTCACATAACACTGAATAAGGTTATCTTTTCCTCACATCCAAAACACACTCTTTAGAGATATTAGGCTTGTTTGACTTCATGCAGCGCTGCAAAGATCGGCTGCCACCTGTCAAAACAATGCATTCTGGGTACATTAAAATACTTTTGTCCAACTTTGATCGGCGCTGCAGCCACCCTACGATCACGTGTGCATTCAAAGTATGGCGAGAGCAAAACGGGACCAGTCGCCTAGGTCAGGCACTGCAAAAGCCTTGATGACGACACACTTTATTCTCATTGGTTAGATTCTGTGATG
>NW_015546074.1:181276-181643 GCF_001515605.1 Sinocyclocheilus anshuiensis
TTGCATCATTCACATCTCCGAAGAGTCTTCAGTTTTATCAGATTTATAAAAGGATACAGCTTGCGATTCTCTCCGAAAACAGCCAAGCTCCTGGAGGCGAGCCGTGGGCGGAGCTGAAGAGTTGCGAGCACTTACACTTACTAACAATCACAGACATTTGATGCAGTTATACAGCAGTTCTTATATGACCGGGATCTTTGATCGCTGGGGCTTCTCAATGTTCCAGACACTGTGTAAATCCAGTGACAGAATGTACCTTGTTATAAACGTGTCACCGAAATGACGGGAACAAATAAACATGCTTGAGAGACTCCGTTGCTGCCTTGGAAAAACAAATTGCATCCACTGTTCACATAACACTGAATAA
>NW_015546074.1:181986-196319 GCF_001515605.1 Sinocyclocheilus anshuiensis
CGCACTTGCATGAACTAGCACAAGCATTTAACTGAAAACAACTTAATGAGCCCAAGCAACACAGATAGCCTTAGCAACAGGCATGTTGCAGATAACCCGTAGAGCATTAAATGGAACTTAGCTAGTGAAGACGTTCGAGAGTGAAACATATCACTAACTTGTGGAGCGATGCGTGAAATAATGCTAACTCAGTCACTTCCGAATCAGGCAGCTTACTAACGCTACGCTAGATTTCTTTTTAGCAACATTATATGACCCCTTTAATTCACAGTAATTTCGGCTAATACATTATTTAAATCAAAAGTTATATCTGTTAATGTTATTTAATGATATGAGCTAACATGAACTAAAAATGAACAGCTGTATTTTTATTAACTAATATTAACAAGCTTAATAAATACTGGAACAAATGTATTGCTCATTGTTAGTTCATGTTAGTTAGTGCATTAAATATGATTAACAAATGGAACCTTATTGTAAAGTGTTACCAATATATTTGTGGCTTACTGTGTGAATTCTTATGATTATTAATCACGTTCAGACACTTTTCCATATAACAGTACTTTTAAAGCTCTGTTGTGGTCATGTACAGTAGCTATGAATCATATCAAGAGAAACCAATAGAAACTGGTCCAGATTCATATTTAGACCTGCTTGCTGGTCGTTATAGAAACCGTTGATCAGATGGTGCACCAAGCATGTGAGTCAGTGATGTGACTGCTCAGATCTCATCTACTGTCACGATATGAGAAGAGAACGCTGCTGATTGCATAATTGCCATCACGACTCATATAATTACTTGCCATTTTAACAGATGCTTTTTTTGTGCAAATCAAATTACAGTACACCAACTGCAGCCATCAGAAGCAACTAGAATCTCGAAACCAAGATCCATTACTGAGATGACTGCCTTTTCTGCAATGATTTCGAGTCTGCATAATGGATTTAAATATGATAAAAATGGGTTAAGCAGTGCTGAGAGTATTGCACTTTTATTGGTAAATGAAATTACCATTAAAATGTTAAGAATAAAAAAAAAAAATCTCTGTAAATATATAGTTTAAAATTTGTATTAAACTGTGAACAATTTGTGAACAACAGTGTGGCTCTGTTTTTAAATAATTCATTTAATAATTAAATTAAATTAATAATTGTAATTAAAATTTTCTTAAGAATAAAAAAATCTCTATATAAATGTATAATTTAATCATTTGTATAAAAAAATTTTTTTTTTTTTTGCTAATTGATTTTTTATGCTAATTGAATTGAAATCACTGCAAGCTTCCTCACACAATTATTTAATCAGTTTGGAAATGAACAGTTAGTTTTAATTATAATTATTATATAATGTTTTTATCAGTTTAATGTTTCATTAACCCTTAGGCACCGTTTGGGGTCTTTTTGACCCCAAATGACGTTTGCTGAAATAAAAAAAATTTTTTAAAAATGTCTCCTTTATCTAAATGGCATTACACTTTGTACGGTTGTCAACACTTGCTAGCTCTAGTCAACTTTACTGGATTGATATCTGGTTGTATGTTAGTGTGAAAAAAAAAGTCACAATCGGGATGTTTGGGGTCTCTGGAGATCCCACATTGAAATGAATGGGGAAATGATAAAATCAATACTTTTTCTTTTTAATTTGTTAAATAAAAATATAAAATAAAATCACTAAATCCACCACAATGCAGACCACAAAATACACGAAAATGAAGTGGCAACCCTTCCACACATTCACAATGCAGAACGATTACGCTCGAGTGTATGCCCCAAGCGAACAACACAAGGCTTAAATAACAAAAACAGCAGAGTGAGAGAACAGATTAATTTTAGCTGCACCAACACGATCTCATCTCTTTTTAAGTTGCTGATTTCGTATGAATTTTTTCACTTTGATTTGTACAATAACATATGAAACTAAGCCTAAAGGTCCACCACAGACCTAACCTTCAGTGTTGTGCAAGCAGATCATACAAAAATGTAAAAATGAGATTGTACAAACTCATGTGAATTCACCAGCAATTCATCAAAATGTGAAATAGTTGCCAATTTCAATGAGAGTGTGTTGGCTACTCAGGTTGTCATGTACAGTAATCAGTAATCATTCTCAGTCTCTGTGGCCTAAACTGTTATGTTCCTCATTTTATATACTAGAAATGATTATTCAGCATCATAGGATTCTATAATCCAAAGTCTGTGTTGTGTTATGACGTTAAATATAGGGTATCACCACTGCTATTTCACAACTCATGAATCTGAGTGGTGAAACATGCCTAGTTTACCAAAATATCTGTACTGGAAATTACTAACAGTTCCTTTAACTTCAGTAAAAGCAAATTTTTAGAGTGCAGCTGAACTTTTGGTGGAAAATATTGAGACAGTATGTATGTGGACAGGAAAAAGCAGACACCTGTTGTTAGAGGCTATCTAAGCTTAAACTATAGATAGTCCACTCAGACCACCACAGGTGCATGCTGGGTTACGTAATTCATTACAGGAATGTGCAGGAATTAGAGGACTAAATCAGACTTCCCAACATATGCGTCACAATTCACTCGGGGTGCAAGGAACGAGGAAATGAGGAGTAATTGAATAACAGAGTCTTTAATAATCCACAGGAAAACCGAGAACAAGGAGGACATTCAACAAGTAGACCCGACAAACAAGAACTGAAAGGACTAAGGCTTTTAAAGGCAGGATAATTGGGGAGGAACGAGACACACCTGGAATCAAATTAACACAATCAACATGAGGAAGAAACTGGGTCACAGGGGAAAAAAACACACACACTGAATAGTCCATAATCCTGACATAACGCCCCCTCCCGGAAGGTGCGTCCTCTCACCGTAGCAACAACAGAGGGAGGCGTGGGTGGGAACTTGGGAGGAGGTTCTGGAGGAGGACGGATATCCGGGAGGAGACCGGCAGACAGAGACCAGCTGGTTTCGTCTGGCCAGAGGAGAACTGGCCCCCCGACTGAGCCTGGTTTCTCCCAAGGTTTTTTCTCCATTCTGTCACCGATGGAGTTTTGGTTCCTTACCGCTGTCGCCTCTGGCTTGCTTAGTTGGGGACACTTCATTTCCAGCGATATCGTAGACTTGATTGCACAGATACTATTTAAACTGAACTGAGCTGGATGATGACATCACTGAATTCAATGATGAACTGCCTTTAACTGAAAAATGAGGGTTTACTATTGTCACTTTGCATGATTGACACTATTTTCCTAATTAATGCTGTACAGTTGCTTTGACACAATCAGCTCACCCTCAGCTGCAATGCAGGGGGCGGAGCTCCTCTCCGCGCTCACACCGTCCGTGGCACTGGCGATTAATTCCTGGGAACCGGCGGGGAATGGAGATCCATTTCTCGTCAGTGTCCACTCCACAAAGGCTCGAGGGCCATCTTCGGACGATGGCGCTCTGCACGTGGGGTTGAGGCTGGCGTCATAGAACGCACAGACCCAGGCCACAGCCATGATGCCGACCCACGGTGGAGTTGACGGAGGGAGGAGCCATGGAGGAGGAATGGCCGCCGACCAATGGCGGCGGAGCAGGTGGTGGAGGAGCCCGAGGCTGAGACGGAGAGCCGATGAGCCAGGGCGACGGGGAGGATCCGGAGGGCCTAGGCGGAGCAGATGGCGCCGGCGACCGACGCGGAGATGTGGATCCAGGAGACCAAGGCGGAGCCGGAGGGACGAGGGAGCCTGGCGGAGCTTGTGGACTGCCGGGCCACGATGGAGAGGAGGAGCCATGGTGGAGCCGACGGGTCAACGGGCCGAGGCAGAGTCTAGGCCTCGGAGGCTGGAGGCGGAGTCAAGTGAGACTCCAGCCACGGCGACGCTGGAGAATGGCAGTCCCGCGGGGCTCACCCCGCAATGATGGTGGACTGAGGGCTAGCAGAGGGGCTGCCAGATGACAGCGGTGGAGGAGGCTGGAGCAGGTGGGAGGGCGGGCATTTTCGAGGAGCGGCCACAGGAGGGCGCTTTCTAGGAGCAGGCACTGGTGGTGAGATGGGCCACAGCCAGAAACAGTCTGGTATGACCCTCGAGCGAATTTTCCCCCTGCTCCAGCAGGAGGAGGATGGATTCGGGGCGAAGGAGGGGATCCATAGGGCATACAATGGAAACAAAAAATTGAGTAAAAAGAGAAACAAAACGGAGGGTACAAACGGAGGTAACTGTATCGGTCGGGTCTTCTGTCAAAATTCACTCGGGGCGCAAGGAACGAGGAAACGAGCAGTACTTGAATAACACAGTCTTTAATAATCCACAGGAAAACCGAGAACAAGGAGGACATTCAACAAGTAGACCCGACAAACAAGAACTGAAAGGACTAGGGCTTTTAAAGGCAGGATAATTGGGGCGGAACGAGACACACCTGGAATCAAATTAACACAATCAACATGAGGAAGAAACTGGGTCACAGGGGCAAAAACACACAGAATAGTCCATAATCCTGACAATATGAGAGAGACAATTTTTTTGCAATCAGATTAGCAAGTTTGCTTATTATTTTGTTCACTGTTTTGTTGAAGTGTGTCCACAATACAATGTGCCATAAAAACCAGCAATTCTTGAAGGAAAAATTAACTTGATACAGTAAAGAAAACTACTCCACAAATTGAAAATTATAATGTTGCTACTCCCCAAATGTGACATAATATGACTTATACTGTGGTGTACATATTGTATAAAGAATAGAATATTTTTACCATTCACATACCATTCAGCAATTCCTGAAGGAAAAATTAACTTGATACAGTAAAGAAAACTACTCCACAAATTGAAAATTATTGTTAATAGTATCACTGTTTAATGTTGCTACTCCCCAAATGTGACATAATATGACTTATACTGTGGTGTACATATTGTATAAAGAATAGAATATTTTTACCATTCACATACCATTCTTCAAACATATGATTCATAATTTGTAGATAAGTAGATAAAATTTCCCCGGCAATCCTCTTAGATACTAAGCTAGACATTCATATGACTTTTTTTAAATCAGTGTAACCATTAAAAATGTCTCTGGCCCTGTGAATTTCAGCAAAGACTCTGATGCAACTACGTCACCTTTCATTGGTTCAGCCCTGTAAGTGTTTTAACTTATAGCATGTTCACAACTGTGTGGGTGTGCTGAAAAGCCCAGTGCTCTGTATCTGTGGCTATACATTGCGTTGTAATTTCTTTCTAACCAGGCACTGATGGATTGGTTTGGAAAAGCTCCTGATAGAGAAGGAAAGCACATGTGCTGTACGGCGTAGCAGGTGGCAAGCGCTGACTTGACAGCAATTAGATGTACAAATCTTTGATTAGGCTCATGGGAGCACAATCACTATTGCGGTTGAGGCTTCCCTGTTTCTCTCTACTTCTCTCTCTCATGTTCATCACCTCTTTCACTGATATTTTAACTCAGTTATCAACTGAAACCATCTTTATTTGAACTTGTGTGTGTGTGTGTGTGTGTTGGCATAAAACAAGATGTGAGATATGAAAAAGTATTTCACATCTCACATCCTTTGATTTTGTATTTGATTTTGTAAAAGTATTTCACATCTCACATCTTTTGATTCTGTAATGTAAATATATAGAGATATTGCTACATATCCATATTTACAGTAAATAACTCTGATATTATATTCATTAATATTACATTGTTACTTAGTATTAGTTCAGATGCAACCAAGAATACTTTCACTAACATTTTTAAAATTTTTTGTTTTTTTCATTTTTTTATATCCCTGTAGCATAGTGCTTTTACTCCAAAATGTATCACACAATGTATTTTTGATGATTAATTACAATAACAAAATAAGAGTTTATTAGCTCAGTTAATTTAAAATGTAATTAAATTAATATCTAATAAATCAATACAGTTCATACTTTTTAAGAAGCTTGTTGTTTGGTCTTACTGTTGTAATTTTAGTGCTTAGGAAAACAGCTTCAAATAAAAATGTATTTGCACTTATGAAGTAACAAAGTAGATGGAGGGTATAATAATGCATAATGACTGCCTTAAAGATGTGGGCTGTTTTGGGAGAGTTGAATTTTGCAGTAAATAACTGTCATTACCTTCAAGATAACGGTTTGTTTTACATTAATGGCTGTTTGTTCTGCTTTTAAGTGCTTTGGAAATGCCACTGTATTTCACAAGGGCAGTTTGTCACAGACATACTCAGCAATAAAATTCATAGTATTTGTATTGGTCATGGTGTATATATAGAGACAGAATTTGTCCAGCTCAATAATTACAACATTCTAGAATGTTTAATCAAAGTTTATTGTAACAGACATAAAATACAAAGGGCTGACAGTAAAGACATTTATAATGCTAAGATTTCTATTTCAAATGACGTTCTTTTGAACTTTCCATTTATCAAAGAATCCTAAAAATAATGTATCTCAGTTTCCACAAAAATATTAAGCAGCACAGCTGTTTTCATCATTGACGATAAAAAGGAATGTTTCAGAGCAGCAAATCAGCATATTAGAATGATTTCTGAATGATCATGTGGCACTGAAGACTGGAGTCAAATTCAGCTTTGCCAATCACTGCAAAATTGTCCATTTTAAAATATATTTATTTTATTTTTTTTTAATTGTAATAATATTTTACTATATTACTTTTTGTATTTTTTATCAAGTAAATGCAGCCTTGGTGAGAATAAGAGATTTAAAAAAAAAACTTCTGACCGGTAGTCTAGCACATTAGACTTGAGTAAAACCTGTTAATTTAGATGTTACTACACAAAGCACATTTTAAATGCTTTCTACAGTGTGTTTTCTTTAGTAATGCTCATACTAACGAGTCCCCTTTGGCAGTCCATCACCTCCAAACTTAAGTGTCTCCCTCGTTTGCTAATTAGAGCTGCAGGTCTTTCCCACTTCACACTTTCCCAGGTGTGGGGTTCACTGTGGACGCCTCTCACCACGGAAACCAGACTTGGATTGCTCTGAGGCCAGTACACCTCTTATTACTCATCTCAGAGCATTCCTCAAACAATACACGCCAACATATCCTAATGTACTGCCTGTAAATACAAATTCAATTTGCAATAACATGCTTTCAATTTCAAATGTCTAACTCACTGTCAGACATGTATTATTGTCTGTGCAGTTGTTCAATATGATCTGATGGTTTCGGCTGTGGATCTCAGAGGGGGGCCGTCAACTATACTTTGCTCTGGATGTCTTGGGAGTATGTCACTATAGTGTTAAGATTGTATTCCCAACCCCATTCATTCTAGAAACTGGAGTCTGGCTTAACCAGCCCTCTCTGGACATGCTGAACTCTTCTATGAAGGAAAAACTATTTTCACTCTTTGGAGTATAAAATGATTTTTGAGTCACATTTGAGTCACATTTAATGTGGTTACATTCTTTAAAACTTCTTAAGATACACAATTTCAGGGATCATTCATGTCTAATGCTCAAACATGAGGGAAGAGTTACTGTACATGCCAAAGCTCAAAGGTCAAGTAACTTAAATGGATAGTTCACCCAAAAAATGAAAATTCTGTCATTAATTACTCACCCTCATGTTGTTTCAAACCCATAAGACCTTCTTTCATCTTCGGAACACAAATTAAGATATTTTGGTAACACTTTAGAATAATGCTCCTCCGTTGTTAACAAGTAACTATGCAAGTCAAGTCAAGTCACCTTTATTTGTATAGCACTTTATACAATACTGGTTGTGTCAAAGCAGCTTTACAGTGTCAAACAGGAAAATAGTTTGTCAATGATGCAAGAAGACAATAACAGAGTCATTTTTCAGCTAAAGTCAGTTCATTGATGATTCAAGGAACCAAAACTCCATCGGTGACAGAAATGGAGAAAAAACCTTGGGAGAAACCAGGCTCAGTCGGGGGGCCAGTTCTCCTCTGGCCAGACGAAACCAGCATGGCGTGGTTTAATTCCAGGCTGCAACACAGGTACAGAGGTCTTGTCTGTTTCCCGTGGTCTTGTGCCAATGGTCGTCGAGGTGCTGAGGTCTTCGCAGGGGGATCTGTCTCTGGGACTAATCTAATTGACATGGTCTCCGCTGACATTCAAGGCTGTAGAGGTCGTCTCTAGGTGCTGATCCACCATCTGGACTGGATACGGACTGGATCCGGGTAGCTACGGTGACCATCTGATCTGGATACAGACTGGATCTGTATGGCTACAGTGACCTTGGAATAAGAATGAAAGAAACTAATATTAGTGTAGATGCCATTCTTCTTACGATGTAACGAGTACATCGGATGTTATGGGAAGTGTTCCCGGTTCCGGTTGACCTAATAAATGCAGCCTAACAATCCTTTAACAGATTTGAATTATAGAAATGTGATAGTGTGTTATGTGTATGCCAGGTTAAAGAGATGGGTCTTTAATCTAGATTTAAACTGACAGAGTGTGTCTGAATTGAAGAAATTTAGAGCTGGGTATCATCAGCATAACAGTGAAAGCTAACACCATGTTTCTTGATGATATCTCCTAAGGGTAACATGTAAAGTGTGAAAAGCAACAGTCCTAGTACTGAGCCTTGTGGTACTCCATGCTGTACTTGTGATCGATATGATATCTCATCATTTACTGCTACGAATTGATGACGGTCAGATAAGTAAGATTTGAACCATAATAATGCAATTCCACTAATGGCAACATAATTTTGTAGTCTACTCAAAAGGATGTTGTTGTCGATAGTGTCAAATGCAGCACTAAGATCCAGTAGCACTAATAGAGAAATACAACCACGATCAAATGCTAAGATCAGGTCATTTGTAACTCTGATGAGAGCAGTCTCAGTACTATGATACGGTCTAAATCCTGACTGGAAATCCTCAGAGATACCACTTCTCTCTGAGAGCTGAGAGGATACTGCCTTTTCTAGTATTTTTGACAGAAAAGGGAGATTTGAAATCGGTCTGTAATTAACTAATCTCTAGGATCAAGTTGTGTTTTTTTTTTTAATGAGAGGCTTAATAACAGCCAATTTGAAGGTTTTAAGGACATATCCTAAAGACATTGATGAATTAATAATATTCCGAAGAGGAACTATGACTTTTGGAAGCACCTCTTTTAATAGCTTAGATGGAATAGGGTCTAACATACATATTGTAGGTTTTGATGATTTGACAAGTTTATACAATTCTTCCTGTCCTATAACAGAATGAATGAAATTGTTCCTCAGGGAGAGCTTATACTGCAATCCCCTGTTATAGTGAAAAGTTCATAAAGTCATTACTGCTGTGCTGTTGGGAAGGGACTGTGTTTGTTGATGCTTTATTTTTCAAGCCACGTTATTGAATAAATGCCTGGGGTTGTGTTTGTTCTCTTCTAAGAGAGACAAAAAGTAAGTAGATCTAACAGTTTTAAGATCTCTATTAGAAGTAGAAGTACTTTCCCGCCATGCAATATGAAATACCTCTAGTTTTGTTTTCTTCCAGCTGCGCTTCATTTTCCGGGTTGCTCTCTTTAAGGCTCTTGTGCTCGTTATACCATGGTGTCGAACTGTTTTCCTTAATCTTCTTTAAGCGTAAAGGAGCAACCGTATCTAAAGTGCTAGAAAAGAGATAGTTACTAGTTTCTGTTAAACCATAAATTTTTTCTGAGCTATTGTATTTGCTGAGGAATTGAGACAAGTCAGGAAGATTATTTACAAAGCAGTCATTTGTGGTAGAAATGATGGTTCTACCATATTTGTAACAAGGAGTTGAATTCGCAGCTTTAGCTATATGGAGTATACATGAGACTAGATAATGATCTGAGATATCATCACTCTGATGCAAAATTTCGACACCATTAACATCAATTCCATGTGACAGTATTAAATCTAAAGTATGATTACGACAATGAGAAGGCCCTGACACATGTTGTCTAACCCCAGTGGAGTTCAGAATGTGTATAAATGCTGATCCCAATGCATCTTTTTCATTATCAACATGGATATTAAAATAACCAACAATTAAGATGTTATCTGCAGCCAGGACTAACTCGGATAGAAAATCAGCAAATTCTTTAATAAAGTCTGTATGGTGTCCTGGTGGCCTGTATACAGTAGCCAGTACAAACATCACAGGTGATTTATCATTTACACTTGTTTCTCTGGGTAATGTTATTTTAATCACCATTACTTCAGACGAATCATACTTAAAACCAGAGCTCTGAGAAATACTAAAAATATTATTATAAATTGTAGCAACACCTTTACCTTTTGGACGCGGCTCATGTTTATGCAGGAATTAATAGGTAGTTCTACATTAACACTGAACTTAATTCTATTAACTAATATGCAAGCAATATTAACTAAGCAGTAAGTAATAGCAAATTTAGGATAAAGGTAATTCCTTATTAAGTATTCAATAATTGCTAAATAAAAATATCCTCATTGAGATCTATTTGCTAACTATGACCAATTAGTAAAGAATAACCAATTATTCATCACAACAGTAACAAGTCTAAAAAGTACACTGTTGTATTTTTTATTCTTAACATGGTCATAACATGTCTTTTTTAGAAGCTTGCACCTGAAATGGGTTCTTTGCAGAAAGTAATTTATGAATATTATATCCCCCCAAATACAAGTTAACCCTTCAGTAAATACTCAAGCGTTACCTTTTCAGCCCGCAGGAACCACCAGTGTTCTGGACCTGAGGAATTACTGAAGGGTTGGCTCATTTTTTACTTTAAAATAATGGTCCAGATCACTAGTAGTTCCTGCGGGCTGACAAGGACATGCTTGAGTATTAGTGAGGGGTTAAGTTGTTTAACTTGTTAACATGTTCACTTTAAATGAATGATCCAGATCACTAGTGGTTCCTGCGGGCAGACAAGGAAACGCTTGAATAATTAGTGAGGAGTTGATATCAATTTAATACGTTTTTAGACTTGTTACTGTTGTGATAAGTAATTAATTGGTTATTCTTTATTAATTGGCCATTGCTATCAAGTAGTTCTTAGTGATTATATAGTTATTTAGTATTAATAATACCTAATAAGGAACTACCTTTGTCATAAATTTCCTATTACTTACTGCTTAGTTAATCTTGCGTCCATATTAGTTAGTAGTATAAAGTTCAGTGTTAATGTAGTACTACCTATTACTTCCTGTATAGTTACTTGTTAATAACGGACCATTATTCTAAAGCAGGGATGGGCAACTATGATAATGACGAGGGCCAGAAATTTTTGTCCTTTAAACCAAGGGGTCAGTTTACTAATTCACACTCACACATTTTATATCATCTTCCTCAATATCTTATTGAGGGAAATTTTATTGAGGGAACTCAATGTAAAATTAGTTCAATGTATGTGTGTGTGTGTGTGTGTGTGTATGTGCAACTGCAATTATGCTAATTTAAATGGTCAACTTCATCCACAAGCAAATGTAGGTCCTAGCTTACAGAACATTTTCAACATAACCTGAAATAAAGTGCTTAACAAAAACATGTTACCAAAATCCACATATTACTATTAAAGATATCCCTTATTGAATATAAGAATATAACCATTCAGTGCTAAAAATCCATAGCATGCTACCCCCAAACACATGCATTTACCTTTTAGTTCAGAGAATATTCACAGTCCACACTATCAAAAAGACATCTCAATGAGAAACTTGTGGCCTGTCCTGTTGGTGCACAATTGATTCAATGTCAATCTCAAAATTTGTACCGACAACTTGCAGTAGCTGAAATAGAGTGTCATCTGTAAGCCTGTTTCTTTCTTTCGATTTGATGTGCTTCGTTGTTGAGAAACTACTTTCAAAGATGTAAGTGCTGCACAACATCTCTGAGGAGGTGAAAACAGGACTCGGGTAGTAGTTTCCAAAATTCAAGCCCCCTCTCATTACGCCTTGCCTGGAAGAAGGGGTCAGACTGAAGCTCCCAGAATTCTAGCTGCATCTCTCCAGGCTGCTCACTGATAGCTGCACTCAGAGGGACCTCGACGAGGTCTATGCGAGGCTGCATGTTGTGGAAGTCCTGAAAGTGAATTTTGAATCGCTCTTGGAGACTTTCAATTACTTTTCTGTACTTGGCAAAAAAAATCTTGGACTCGGGAGCGTCTTTGCGCATCTCCTCGCAGGCAGGGAAGTCTGTCAAAATTACCAGAACGGACGAAAATCCGTTGTGAAAAAGATTAAGTTTGTGTTGGAAAGCATTCATAGAGGTCTGAAACAGTTTGGGCCCGTCCTTGTAGCTGTGTGTTCAGATTGTTCAGATGTGTGGTCATATCTGTGAGGAAGGCCATGTCGCAAAGAAATTCTGGATCGCGTAGTTTGCAGCAGTAATCGCTCATGTCCGACTTATTGTCCTCCAGAAACAAAGGGATTTCATTGCGCAGCGCAAAGAATCTTTCCAGACACTTGCCATGGCTCATCCATCTGATGTCAGTATGCATCAGTAAATCCCCATAAACAGAACTAACTTAATCCAAAAAGGCAGTAAACATCCTGTGATTGAGCGCCCTGTTTCCACCTCGAATAAGATTAGTGACTTTCTTCACTACATTCATGACATGGCCGAAGTCCAGAGTCTTTGCACACAGGGCCTCCTGTAGCAAATAATATTTTTTTACTGATCACATAACATAACACTTTATTTTATATATGTTACAATTAAATAAAAATAAGCCTACTAACCTGATGTATTATACAGTGCAGTACTGGACAGTTAATGCCACTCTTCTGAAGAAGTCCAGCGAATCCTGATTTTGTTCCTTGCATTGCTGGTGCTCCATCAGTAACAACAGCAGAGAGTTTAGCAAAGCCCCCATACTCGTGTGCCGTATTCTCATCAGCTTTGAAAATATCCTCTCCCTTTGTGGTGCCATGTAATGAAGCTATGTTTAACAGCTCCTCTTGAATATCAAAGTTCCCTTTCAAGGGAACTTCGAACTGCGTCCTCTAGGGGTCGCTATGGGGAACCTAGAGGACGCAGTTCGAAGTTCCCTTGAAAGGGAACCTCTCAGGTTACGTATGTAACCATGGTTCCCTGAGTAGGGAACGAGACACTGCGTCCTCTAGGTTCCCCATAGCGACCCCTAGAGGACGTAGTGTCTCGTCCCCTACTCAGGGAACCATGGTTACATACGTAACCTGAGACGTTCTCTGTGATCGTTCTTGCAAAGATCAGGAGCTGACTGACATCACTCACATCCGTGCTTTCATCCAGCGCGAGAGAAAAGTATCTGCAATTGTTGATTGTGTTTTTCAGCTTTTCTTGGATTTGACATTGGATTTCAGAAATTCGAAGTGTTACTGTTCAGCGTGACAAAGATACAGATTCAAAGTTCTTGGCCATTTTCTCATCTACAAATGCTCAATTGCGCATTGCTTTACAATTGCTTTACAATTTTTTGTTTCCAGACATAAGCACATATAAGCCCCCTTAAACTCGGTAAAAAGATCATCTGTTTCCCATTTCAACTGGAAAACATGAGTCAATTTTTGTGAAATTTTGCTAATTTTCATGATCGTTCAAATTAACATGCTCATCCTACTACTACGCTGTAATTACGGTGATGATAACAGTGATCTGAGGGAACTATAGACCTCTCCTGGTTTGGGTTAGAATTAACATCCTTCCTAGTCACTTCTCAAATGTATCAAAATTGACGAGATTATAGTATGGTCCAGCGGGCCGTATTTGAAGATGCTGCGGGCTACCAGTTGCCCATCCCTGTTCTAAAGTGTTACCGATATTTTTGATGAAATCGAAGAGCTTTCTGATGCAGATTTCTGATAACACGTCAGCAACACCACACGCATGCGTCGTGGTACTCTCGTGAATGGTGGCAGCTAAATGCTGACAAGGAAGAGAATTGTTGTTTAAAGTCGTTATTTTTGTTTTCTTTGCACACAAAAGTATTCTCATAGCTTCATAAAATTATGGTTGAGCCACTGATCACTGTCACATGGACTGTTTTAACGATGTCCTTATAGTTTCAGGGCCTGGGAAAGTTTCAGTTGCATTGCTGTGTATGCAGGGTCAGAAAGCTCTCGAATTTCATCAAAAATATCTTAATTTGTGTTCCGAAGATGAACAAAGGTCTAAGGGTTTTGAACGACACGAGGGTGAGTAATTAATGACAGAATTTTCATTTTTGGGTGAACTATGCCTTTAACATAATGAAATCATGTCACAAGCACCATGAGGTTTGGTGATTTGACAAGTCGTCATATTTTATTTGAGCTCTGTATACTTAAGCTGATCAATGATTTGATTTGAGAGCAAATAATCACTATAAAAGAGCTTGAGGATTTAAAGGGTCAGATGACAAAACGTCTCAGGTTACTTATGTAACCATGGTTCCCTGAGTAGGGAACGAGACACTGCGTCCTCTA
>NW_015546074.1:196447-231940 GCF_001515605.1 Sinocyclocheilus anshuiensis
CACACAAGTCTTGGCCTGTCACACAGGGGCTTACGCTTGGCTCTTGCATAAGCTCTGAAAGGAATTGTCTCAACAGACTTCTAGTGGCCACACCCTGTTAAAGTAGGTATCCTAGGATACCTAAGTGGAGTGGTGCCCAAGGTGAACAGGGCTTAAATCAGCTCAAGAAAGGGCACGAAGCAACCTCGCGAAGCTCTCACCATACAGGATTTTAGAAAAGAATGCAAAGAACTAGCGTGCAAACTTACCACAATGTGGATTTTAGAAAGTGCACAAAAACCCAGCAGAGCACCAGCCCCCGGATCAAACGATGTTAAAGAAACAACATCATCCTCCAGCAGCTTACTCACGTCCACAGCCGACGAGCGCGAGAGGGAAAACCTCCTTTTAAACTCATCAGCCGGATCCTCCTCCGTGCCTCAGCAGCCGTGGGTCCTGAGCCGCGGGAAGCAGATGGCTGTCCCCCTTTCCTCGAAAAGAGAGACAAACGAGAGCGGAGCTTTTCATTAAAAAAAGAGGCGTTCCCCCCATAGCGACCCCTAGAGGAGCAGTTCGAAGTTCCCTTGAAAGGGAACTGCAGATCTCGCTTATAATAAACAGAATATTATTGTTGCTTAGTGTGGCAACGAATATAACCATTATAGTTAGTTATCGTTATTATAGTTATCTTTCTTGTTATGAATGAGCCTTCACACACTATGTTGAGGAAAGAACCTTTTTCTTATCAGGAACCTGAAGTTGTTGATGGGACCAAAGGGTGTTCAGATCAGTGTATTTGTTCTATAGGCATCATCTTTTATTGAGGAAAAGTGAAGCAAAGACATTATAAAAACTTACAGATATTCAACTACATGGCATTATATCTTTGATCATAAATTATCTCTTATGAAATTTGAGCAACTTAAAAGGGTTTTTCAGGCTGTAAAACCCTTGCTAAGTTTGAATGTATACACAATTTGATTTATGTTTAGCTGATTTCCAGTTTCTCCAATAGTATTCGTTTTGTGTTTTGTCGAAGTAATAATAAAAAATCTTTTTTGATTTAGGCCCACAGCTCAAGATTAATCATCCTGCTCTGATTAATTACCTCATTTCCTGTAGGAAGGATTGCTCTCTGCTGTTTTGCTGTTTCTGTGCTCAGTCAACTTTTTTTCTGGGCTCTCGATGCAACAGCAGTGAAATTCAGCAGCACTTTTGACTTTATTTTCAGAAGAAAGTCACCATCATCATAGAAAACATCCCGTTATAGATTAAGTGCGATCTTATGATGTCTTCATCATAACTGTATTTAACATAATCACTGATGAACTCATGTAACAGTGGTGTCATTTACATTTCAGAAGGCTGTAATTTCCATCCATTAATGTTCAGTTTAAAAAACTTTGTTGAAAGAGTCAAAAATCATCGCAAATGTCACAAAGAGGTTTTTTCCCCCAGAATCTCGCACAGGTCATATTTGGCTATACTGGAGTGTATGGTTAGATTATGTTTTACGTTAGGCTTTTAATCATTTTCACTGTATTTTCACAAGCCCCCCATTACTGCCATCCAGTATGCTGTTTGTTTGGCTAAACCATTTTCAAATCCCCCTTCATATCTTTTCTAATAGACTCATCCTCCTCTTTAAAATTAAGCCAAACCCGCTAATCATGCGATCAGGCGAGTGCTCCGAGCCATGCATGCCTTCAAAAATCATCGCAAATGTCACAAAGAGGTTTTTTCCCCCAGAATCTCGCACAGGTCATATTTATGTCACCAGAGTCTTATCACCCCTGACTGACATGACAGTGGGGTCTGTAAATCAAAAGATCAAAACAGATGTTAGATCTGACTTTTGATGTATTTATGACTGGATTTATGATGTTTTTATCTCTTACCTGTGCCATGGGGGTTTTTATGGCGTTGTTTATGTTGAATAGTGTTTGTTACTGTTCCACATGTTAAACTCCTCATTACTCCATTGTGAAGACACGTACTGAATAAATCACAAAAGTTTTTCACTTTAGTAGGCCAACTCTGAAACCAGACCAAACAAAAATGTGTTGTAGCAGTATGAAAATTGTTGTGTTTTTATCTTTCCATGAGTTGTTCGTGCTGTTCTGAACCACGGTTTCATTTTTAACATCACAATTCATATTGTATTGTCATGTGTGATTGTAAAAAGTTTTGTGTGCGAGTGTCTGTTTTTTGTTTTGTTTTTTGCAAACAGTACTGCTGTGATGTTAGCGAGCTCTTTGTGTTCTTGGCTTTGCTTTGTTCATATACGTCAGTATTCCTTGAATTTGCTCGATTAAATTAAGTATTTAACACAATTTTGGGTAATGTGTGTGAATATAGAATGCAGCACAAGGATCTTTGAACATATTTTATCTTGAAATATCCATGTAGCACTCAAATCAAGACTGCTTCTTTTAAAATAATAATACAATTAACACATTTTTCATGAGCTCAGACACATCGTTTCATCAACCACAAAAGTTTAATCGAGCAAATTCAAGGAATACTGACGTATATGAATAAAGCGAAGCCAAGAACACAAAGAGCTTGCTAACATCACAGCAGTACTGTTTGCAAAAAACAAAACAAAAAACAGACACTCGCACACAAAACTTTTTACAATCACACATGACAATACAATATGAAATGTGATGTTAAAAATGAAACCGTGGTTCAGAACAGCACGAACAACTCATGGAAAGATAAAAACACAACAATTTTCATACTGCTACAACAAATTTTTGTTTGGTCTGGTTTCAGAGTTGGCCTACTACAGTGAAAAACTTTTGTGATTTATTCAGTACGTGTCTTCACAATGGAGTAATGAGGAGTTTAACATGTGGAACAGTAACAAACACTATTCAACATAAACTAGAATCCAAAACTCTAATGTAACTGTGAGCTTGTTTCACAATCTGTAGATTATCTCAGTAATGTAATTTCAGCTCACTTGCATTTTCAACAGCTGAAATGTGGACTGATGCTAAACCTATTTTTCAGACCTTTAGGTTTGGTGAAATATATGTTATAAAATTCAGAACGGTCATATTTGGCTATACTGGAGTGTATGGTTAGATTATGTTTTGCGTTATAGTCTTTTAATCATTTTCACTGTATTTTCACAAGCTCCCCATTACTGCCATCCAGTATGCTGTTTGTTTGACTAAACCATTTTCAAATCCCCCTTCATATGCTTTCTAATAGACTCATCCTCCTCTTTAAAACGAAGCCAAACCCGCTAATCATGCGATCAGGCCAGTGCTCCGAGCCATGCATGCCTTTGCACATGGCAGGGCAAATTAGAGTGTCTCCAGCAGTCTGGATCTCTAATTCAGCAGCAGCAGGCCTTCATCTGTCCCCTGAATTACAGCCCAACGCTTCCCGCTGTGCACCCCGTTCGGCCCGGCCCTGTGGCGCTCACACAAAGAGACTGCAGCTCAGAGAACAACACAGAACGAGCATGCAGACCACATGCGATCAATGAGACACAACCTGTGGTAAACACCTTTGAATTAACCATGTGGCATTTGAGGCAAAATGGGTAATTCACATCACGGCAGTGTAACCCATAGGTCAGGCATGGTTTAAAGTTTTAGCCTTACTATATTTGGGGACAAATAAAATCAGTTCCTTTGATTTTGTTGAATGTCCAGTTTTACTTGGGGAAATGTCACATTATTAAATATAAGACAATATATTAGAGATTTTCGGACATTTGTTCCTGTCTGGCTGCAAACTCCATCCCGTTATGGGTCTTCTCTCTGGAGATGTTCCTCAGCGAACATGAGAACCCCAGATGTGAATCTCAGGTTAGAGCGACCTGAGCCGTGGAGCCATGACTCACTGAACTGTTAATAAGCACTTGCAATTTTGTTTCTACTTATTGTGAGAAGTAGCGTGTGTGTGTGTGTGTGTGTGTGTGTGTGTGTGTGCTGGGTTGCATCAGGAAAGGCATTCGGCATAAAACCTGGGCCAAATGCTGTGCTGATAATGCTGCTGTGGCAACCCCTAAGAGAGAAGGAGAGAGCTAAGACAAAGAGAGCTAAACAACATGTTAACATCAAAATATAGGGTGTGTAGAGTTGTTGCTTATGTGCTTACTTTATTTTTGGGGTGTTTAACACAATACAAAATGTTATGTAACATGGCTCAAACATTTTACAATTCTGTTTAAACAAAATTAAAGTATCAATAGGCTTCCCATAGGAAAGATAAATCAAAAGTGAGATCTCTTTAACATCTCAAATATTTATCCTAGACAGAAATGAGTTTACTTTAAGATCGAATGGAGATTTTTACTTAAATCTCCTGCTTTTCAAACTTGTCTTCTGAGACAAAAATTCTAACACTCTCATATTTGTCTCCTTTAAAGTTTTAGAAGAGACCTCATCATCAGCACACACTGTGCTCAGATTTTTCTCCTTAGCTAGAGACACTGGATTTCTCACATTTGTCTCTTTTAAAGCTTTAGAAAAGATCTCAACAACATCACACTGTGCTCAGATTTTTCTCCTACACTAAAGACTCGGGAGCTCTCACATTAGTCTCCTTTGTCTAATTTGTCTCTCAACAACTTTACAGTGTGTGCAAATGTCAAATGTCTCAATATGAGCTCAAACATTTCTACCATATAATATGTATTAATAATCAAATTAAGTCAATTAATAATCAAGACGGAGTCATAAGCCATTTATTTGCCTTTCAGTAAAGAAAAGCTCCAGGGTTACGTTTTTCGGTAACGCTTTATTTTGATGGTCCCTTTTGAACATTCTGTTGACAATAAGTAATGTTGCACCTACATGTCTACTAACTCTCATCAGAGTATTAGTAGACTGTTTGCTTAATAACTGCTAACTCTTTGTTGTCATGGTCTCCCAACAGACATTCTGACTATAAGTAACTTTGCAAATACGGTTTCACTTTATTTTGATGGTCCCTTTAACACATTCTGTTGACTAAAAGTAGCATTGCACCTACATGTCTACTAACTCGTATTAGAGTATTAGTAGAGTATTAGTAGACTAGAATAAGTTGACGTACTTGCAAAGTTACTTTATTTAGAGCCGTTCAAGTACTTTATTTAGAGCCTTTCATTTAGAGCCTTTCAAGTACCTTTATTTGGAGCCTTTCAAGTACTTGACTTGGTGCACACTTTGTAAAGTTGTTGAGATATTTTATAAAGCTTTAAAGGAGACAAATATGAGACCCCCGGAGTCTTTAGCTTAAGAGAAACATGAGCACAATGTGTGATGTTATTGAGATCTCTTCAAAACTTTTGAGGATACAAATGTGGGAGATCCAGTGTCTCTAGCTAAGGAGAACAATCTGAACACAATTTGTGATGTTACTGAGATCTTGTTTGAAACACTGGAAGAGACAAATATGAGACCACCAGAATCTTTAGTTTAGGAGAAAAATCTGAGCACAGTGTTTGATGATGATGAGGTCTCTTCTAAAACTTTAAAGGAGACAAATGTGAGAGTGTTAGATTTTTTGTCTCAGGAGACAACTTTGAGAAGCAGGAGACTCAAGCAAAAATCTCCATCTTAACCTAATTTCTGTCTAGGAAAAATATTTGAGATGTTAAAGAGAACTCACTTTTGATTTTTCTTTCCTCTGGGAAGTCTCCATTTGATGTAAAAGTAACCTCATGTCTGTCTAGTAGAAACATTTGGGATGTTAAAGAGATCTCTTTTCATTTTATTTTTTCTCCTCTGGTTAGCTTCAATTGTCATATTTGAAGTTGTTTTGTGTAGACAGTGTTTTATTGCACAATAATTTAACAGAGCATGCATGCAAAAATGGGCTATACAAGACAAACGTTTTAATGCTAAAATAAACACACACAAAAAAAAAACACGTACACTAGCAGACCCGGCTCCGCAATCAAATCATTGAGGGTGCTTCTTAAATTAGTGATGGTCCTCTCTCTCTCTCTCTCTCTCTCTCTCTCTCTATATATATATGTATTAGCCGTCCATTGCTATGGCGCAAAGAGCACTCCCTTATAATCACTCATCTTAGTTCATCGCGACCTCACAAAGTTACATTATAATCAATGAAGTTCTCAATGCTGCACAATTAATCTCTTATTTACATCATGTCTACACTTTGTTGTAATGAGATAATTCGTGCTGAACACAACACCTGAACAAAATCTCCTGTAATTTGTGCGGTGAGCGGATTCTAACTTAAAAGCCTCTGACTGTCTGTTGTGTTCAAGAAATCAACAGATATGTCTGTGATTGGCTACACTGCTCAACGCTGCACAAACAGACCGCAAACCATAAGGCACTGGATAATTTTCCAAATTTGCAATGAAATGCTATTATTACAGCTTTAACTGAGGGTGTGTCACAGCCTTCAGCTGGTGTGCCCAGGATGGCCACCAGATGACACTGTGTTTTCCTGTAAGCACATGGCTTGTGTTGTGTTTGTTTGGTGCCATGTGCTCTCTCCTGTCTATTGTCTGACCCTGCCCATCTTGTTACCTCATTATTGTTTAAGTTGTTCCACCTGTGTCTCCCTCGTTACCCTCCTCGTTTGTTTCCCTATTTATTCTCCTGGTGTTTGCAGTCTTGTGCTGATCTGTTGTTTTTTGTCAGTTTTTTACGTCGTGTGTGTTATGTCTGCCTGTAGTGCAGTTCCGAGCCTGCCTGCCTGTTTTTCCCCCTCGGGTGGTTTTTGTTCATTTTTGTTTCATTTTCTTATAAAAAAGAAAGACCATTCTTCCTGCAACTGGAGTCCTCGCCTCATCTCTCCACATGTACCGTGACAGAACAGATCAGCCATAATGAGGACTCAGCGGAAGAAGGGCTTACACCATCCACCTGTCTCCACTCTCTCTAGCCCCCTCTACCAGTGCATGCTCCAGCTCAATGCCTTGAGCTCCCTCCGTCAACGAGGGACTGATCTGAGGGAGTGTGCCATGGAGTGTTTAGGAATGCTGCAGAGGGGCTGGGCTACAATGACTCCGCTCTAAAGGACTTATTTAACTATGCCCTTGATGAGCCCATTAGTCACTGGAGGATGTTAGGTTGCAAACATTTATCTTTTGAGGGGTTTGTGGAGTACCTCATCCGCAGTGGAAGGCAGTCAGCACTGCAAAGAGAGGTGCCTTCTTATGGGGTGCCTTTTCACAACATGGCCGCCACACCAGAGGCTCTTCATAAGATGGCCACCAGCCCAGAGCCCCACTACAAGATTGCAGCTGGCATCTCTCCGGTGGTCTCAAGTCCGGTGGTCCTGGAGGACCTGACTCTGGTGGTCTCAAGTCCGGTGGTCCTGGAGGACCTGACTTTGGTGGTCTCAAGTCCAGTGGTCCTGGAGGACCTGACTCCGGTGGTCACAAGTCCAGTGGTCCTGGAGGACCCGACTCTGGTGGTCCCAAGTCCGGTGGTCCTGGAGGACCCGACTCTGGTGGTCTCAGAGGTCCCCACAGAGTTGCCCGATTTCACTGCTGCTGCCATAATCAAGAAGGCCGTCTTTGCCTTTCACCTCATGGCTGTTCTGCGGGCATGGGCTGCTTCAGAGTCCACTCAAGAGCCAGCTCCTGTTCCCGCCGAGGTGGTGACTTCTGCTACAGAACCTCCTGAGGTGGCAGCATCCACTTCAGCTCCTCTCTGTGCGGTGGCACCCACTCCTGAACTCTCAGTCTGTCTTGTCCCAGCCAAGGAGACTGTTGCTAAACTGTCTGCCAGTCCTGTTACGCCATCAAGGCTGTTAATAACCTCTCTGTGCTCTTCATTGCAGTCCTGCCTGAGCCACCAGGGGGGTCATCTGCCTTGTTTACTCCACTGAGGTGGTCATCGGATCTGCCCTTGCTTCCTGCCAAGTTCCTGGCTCCGCCCTGGTCACCCGCCGGGGTTGCTGTTTGGCCGGAGCCTCACTGGTCTGTCTCTCCGGCTCCGCCCTGGTGGGCTTACGCTCAGCCCTGGCCTCCTGCCCTGCCGTCCCCGCCCTGGCCTCCTCTGTGTCCAGGCCCTCTTCCACTACAAGGGCCTGGCCCGCCATCCCTCCCCCTGATCCACCTCTGTTCCGTCTCCCTCCGGGATTTCTTTTGTTGGAGCATCTGGAATCCGCTCCTTAAGGGAGGGGTTCTGTCACAGCCTTCAGCTGGTGTGCCCATGATGGCCACCAGATGACACTGTGTTTTTCTGTGAGCACATGGCTTGTGTTGTGTTTGTTTGGTGCCATGTGCTTTCTCCTGTCTATTGTCTGACCCTGCCCATCTTGTTACCTCATTGTTTAAGTTGCTCCACCTGTGTCTCCCTCGTTACCCTCCTCGTTTTTTTCCCTATTTATTCTCCTGGGGCCCGTTTCAGAAAGGAGGTTAAGTGAAAACTCTGAGTATGTTAACCCTGAAATGAGGGAAACTCTGGGTTTTCCGTTTCAGAATGGGAGGTTTGTCAAACCTGAGAAAGCAGGGTATGTCAAGCCCGTTTCTGAAAGAGAGGTAACTTATACTCCGAGTCAGTTACCGTGATAACTTACTCTATGAACCTAACCTGGTCGGGAGCAGGTTTTCTTCAGTAAACCCAGAGTTTCTTTCGGTCTCCTTCCAGCGCAAACGATGTTTAAATACTTAACTAATTCATGTACGCTGCAAAAATGCTTTTCTTACTACGTATTTTTTTTCTCATTTCAAGTACAAATATAAAAAAATTCTTAAATCAAGATGGATTTTCTATATAAGAAAATGATATAAGATATTTAGTCTTGTTTCCCAGATGGATCTAAATGAAGTGAATTTTACTTAAGTAAAATCATCTGCCAGTGTGGTAATAAAAATAATCTTAATGCAAATGGAAAACAAGATTATTCAGAGTGCCTATTACTAAGTGCAAATTTACCATAGCTCCGCCCTCCAATGTCACACAAGGTTAAATACAACGCGTGTGAATAACGGCTTCAGTGGTGTAGGCAGCAACGCGTTGGGCACGGAGGTGAAAAACCCCAATGTAATCAAGAAAAAAAAGAGCAACCTGTAAAACATTTTTATAATGAGGTCTTGAAAGAGATTACAGCAAGACAATAAAAAGATCTCCCATGTTTCTCACAGTCAATTCTTATTTTGGACTCTTTTCTCTCAGATATTTCTCATGTCTCAGTTGTGTCTACTTTTATTTATCCTAAGGAATTTTAGGTGAAACATTTGAGACACCGTTGATACTAAAATGAGAAAAACATGAGAATCACAACTAAGTCTCCTGAGTTTAGAAAGAGCAAACGCTGAGCAATAAAATATTCCTATAATGGAGTATTGATAGAGATTGCAGCAAGACAATAAAGAGATATTCTATGTTTCTTCCACCACATTGTCAGTTTTGACTCTTTTTTTTTTTCTCAAATATTTCTCAAGTCTCATTTGTGCCTACTTCTATTTCTCCTAAGGAATTTTAGGAGAAACATCTGAAATGCTGTTGATACTAAAATGAGAGACACATGAGAATCTCATCTAAGTCTCCTGAGCTTAGGAAAAGCAACAACTGAGCAATATTTTTTTTCCTATGGGTTGTGTGTCACGTTCAAGAAGCCTTCAGATGCTGTGACTGGCTGAGGTCATGGCTTTTGCTTTTGATTTATGTCAAGTGCTGTAAATGGTGGACCAGGTTTGGTTTGGAGTGTTGGTACAGTTTCTCAAGCTATAGTCTTAAAGCACCTGTGTGTATCTCAGCAGTGGGCGACTCATGAAGACTTGGAGCTCATTTCCCTTCACTCCAGAAATCTGCTGAGGAGGCAGAGACTCACAGCAGATGGGCTGAGATGGAGCCAACATAACATATTTCTCCAGGATTAATTGTTTGGCCCTGTGCTCTGTCTCTCTCTCTTTCTTGTGCATTAGACACCATCACATTCTCATTGGTGATCAGCTAGTAGTCCTAGCTGTATTTAAAACAGCTTGACTTTACCCAAGCCTGCAGTGTTACAGGAACATTTAACCAAAACCTAAAAATTCTAGTAATATTTACTCACCTTTATGTCTTCAAACTAGTTATTTCAAAATGTTATTTCTTTGGTGGATTACAAGTAAACACACCTCTTGCAATGCAACAAGTTCATAGTGGCATGTGTACCACTTCCGAAAAAGAAGTATTTCAGCATTAAAAAAAAAGAGTACTTAAATTATGTACTATAAGTACAATCTGAACGTAATGTTTTGACACTTAATTGCATATTATTTGCAATTAACCTAAAATGTATTATAGTTTAAATTTCTATCAAATGCAATTAGCTGAACTTTAGAGTGTTTTTGACACATTTAATTAAGACTTAAGTACAACTTTATGTGTAATTTTAGAATTACCTCTTATTTTCTTTTATATATGGTTAGTGTACTGCTGAATGTACCGACCAGCATTTAAAAACACTTTTAATGTAATTTCTATTGAACTTGTATGCTATATAGGCTATTTATTTCTGTTTAATTACACAGTTATAATGATGAAGTTGCAATTTAGTGCATTTAATTTATTAACTTTAAATGTAATGCTGAAACATCATGATAAAAAAAATCTACTTTAAGTTAAAACTTTACTTTTGACATGATCTCAAAGTGCACTTTCTAAAAGCACACTTACATTTAATTTAATTTAATTTATTTACTTATAAAGCACAAATAAACACAACAAGAGTTGACCACTGTGCTGTAAAAAAGAGGAAAGGTAAAATAAAAAGAATAATAATAAATATAATATACTAAAACAAGTTAAAATGAGACCAAGGATTATAATGAATTAAATGCAAGAATAAAAAGATGAGCCTGTAACTTAGATTTAAAATCATATACAGAAGATGCAGATCTCACAGATAAGGGAAGACTGTTCCATATCCTAGGATCGGCCATCGCAAACGCACGGTCACCTTTCAGCTTCAATCTTGATCTTGGATATGACAGAGTAATACTGTCTGAGGATTGCAAACATCTGGCAGACCTATTCACATTTACAAGATCTGACAAATAAGAAGGTGCCAGACCATTTAAGGACTTAAAAACAAACAGTAACATTTTAAATTCAACTCTATAACACATCTATTCTTAAATGTGTTAAGAAACTTTGTCATGAAAGTCATGAAGTACACTACTGTCACGATCTACTACTGTGGAGGAGACGAAGGAGCGCGGAGACGAAGGAAATTCCTCAACAACAGACTTTAATAAACAAACACAGGGAAACACACACGTAGCATGGGGTTTGACATATTACATTCAACGCTGGACATGGGAAAACACAGGGCTTAAGTACTCAGGACTAAATGAGATAACAAGGGGAACACAGGTGAAACCAATGGAACTCAATCGGGAACAGGAACAGGAAAAGCAAAATAAGGGCATATGAGGGAGTAACTGGGTCAAGGAGAGAACATGGGGAGAAAAACACAGGACACAGGACTGACAACTACAAGTTCAATACGCTTGTTTTTCACAAGGGACATTAGTTTCCAGAATTCAAAAACAGTGTGCCATGTTTGGTTAGTACAACCATCTGAACTGATTCACAGAGCATTATTGTGTGGGTGACACACTGGAATAATAAAAGTTTTGACACAAACCATGTAACTTAATTGAAAGCATGGTCGTAAACAGCAGTATTTAACGAAATATTAAGATAACTACACAAATAAATGAATGAATAATGCGTAAAAATGCCACACAAGAACTTCTGGGAACACTATTGTGCGATGACTCAAATAAACCATTTAAATGAGCTGTCCAAATGAATGATTCACAAAATTGAATTGGATCTCTCTGCCAAAAATGCTTAACTGGTGCTTCCTGTCAGCCAGCCATGGATCTAAATGATGTTTTTTAAACATAATGTAGTGTTTTTGTAGCATAAATATTTTGCCATTGTAAGGGGCAACTACTTAAAGGTGCCACAGAATGCATTGATACAATATTTTAAATTGTTCTCTGATATCTACATAGAAGGTATGTGGCTTAGGTAAGGGCAAAAAATCTCCAGAATCCGTTTTACATGTCCATTTACAACCCTAGGATTTTTCTCTAGAATGAAATGGTCTGTTATTACCTTATTTGGAAGGGTCATGAATAATAATGTTGAGCTCTGCTCTGATTGGCTGTTTCACAGTGCGGCTCATTTAGGTAGCTCACACAGCAGGAAGGAAGCACAGGGAAAATATATATATTTCAATACTGTCTCACGCAGTTATATCATTGGGTAATTTTACTGTATATAAAAGGCGGGCATCAGGGAGTCGCTAATAATATGCGGGGCATTGAAACTGCTTTCAAATCGCTTTTTACTTTCACTTTCGAGATTTGCGATCGCATGTGCTCTGTGTAAACTACAGCGGCAGTACTTGCCACACATTTTACAAGATCAGATGCTTGTCAGTGGTGCTCAGGATCTGTAAATCATTCGCCATCATCCTCAGTCATCTCTCCTTACTCTGTTTTTGTGGTAAGTGAAATCTTATGTACTGTAATGTAACAGGCTACCGCTAGCAAGCAGCTAACCATGTCCCTTTAGTGGCTCGCGTTATTTTATTAGAATACAGACACCAACCCTTCCCTGCACATCGCATCCCCTGCACAGCCTGGAACATAACATTTATTTCCAGGATCTGCCATTTTTGCTATTATCCTCGCTTGTTTCTTCACAATACCTGCAGAACTTCTGATGATTCGGCTGTGCAGGTTCGGCTGGCGGCTGGCATAGAACATGGGCAGGTATATGCAAATGTTGGGGGCGTAACTATTAGTGATCCTGACTGTAACGTCACAGTCGGTGTTATGTTCTGATTCGCCTATTTTTCAGTGGTCTTTTGCATGCACAAGACTTACATAAGAAGGAGGAAATAATGGTGTTTGAGGCTCATGGTATGTCATTTCCATGTACAGAACTGTTATTATTCAACTATGCCAAGATAAATACGGTTTTCCATTCTATGGCACCTTTAACTAAAGACTGAAGAACAAAAACAGTAAAAATTATTGAAAATGATTGTCCTTTGATCATCATACTGCAAAATAGCAAATAACATAAAAAATAAAGACATACTTCAGTGTCCATGTTGAACACAAAGAGCTAGCACTGATTTATTATGATGCTTGCACATACAAAGCATACAAAAAAATAAAAATAAATAAAAAGCTCAGCTAAATGTGTAACACTAATTTAAAACAGTTGTTTAACTTCATGGAAGTTTTCCAAGTTTGTTCATTGGCTTAGATTGCAAATATTTAGCATTAACACACAACTGGAAATAACATGTTTGGCTGTCGACAAAGGCTTTCGTGAGAGCAGAGCGGTGTGGTGAAAGTTATATCCTTTACAGTTCAGCAAAAAATTGTGTTATTAGCAAACATGCTTGTTATTGGTCAGTGTTGTTATTGCATTTCGAGAGCATGGCCCAAAAGCCTTACTGAATGGAGTGTGCTGGAGTAAAGTAACAAAAGGAAGGAAACACGCTCACACACACGGTTGTTTTTGCTGCGCTACGAGGTGTTGTTTTCAATCCTTTGCCACCCATGTGGCATGTTGGAGTGTGAGGAGAGGGCTCAGGTAACACCATGTTTTCCCGATTAATACAAAAACAAACACTGGAGGTCAGCAGGCAGAACAGACACCATTACACTCATTAATATCTACATGACTTTTGACTGGCCTCATGGGCTGATGCCTTGTAACCATGGGTCCTGCCACTGAGAACACTGTGCCACAATTACAAACATCAGTGGGCAAAGATGGCAAACTCTCCAGATGGGAAATTACTGTTTCAGTAAAACAACCATCAGCACTGGTTGTTTTATTTACAAGTACTATTGTAAATAATAATTTTTTCCCTATTTATTTTCCTATATATTTTTGGTTGTTTTTCTCCTTTCCAACTGGCAGATGCCGATCTTAGAGAGCGGCTGATATATTGTATAATACCAATTAGTGAGACAATTATATATCTGTTGAGCTAATAAACAATAAATGTTTATAGTCATTTATTAAGTATTTTAATTATTAAGTATTATAAGTGTTTATTTATTTATTTATTATTTATTTGGTTGGAAATGAAGATCATTGGCACAACATTCCTGTAGCTCAAACAGTAGAGCATGGCACTAGCAACGGCAAGGCCATGGGTTCAATTCTACGGTGGCCGAGAGAGCTCAATGCGCGGCAGCTTCAGAAAACACATGCAAATAGAAAAAGCACCAGCAAATTAAGAAAACATCTTCATCAGTTCACACAAACAAATAAAGAAACACGCTGCAAATGCTCACAACACAAGCAAATAAAGAAGCTCACTGCAAATACTCACAACACAACCAAATACAGAAATGCAAGTCCAGACCACAACGGGAGGACCCCAACAAAACGAAAATAACCATGTTTTTTTTGTATTGATTACCATTTGTATAAACACTGATGTACAAATACCGTGGTTAACCTATGGTTTGTGTAGTAAATCCATGGTTAATTTGTGACCATGATTTAACTATAGTAAATATTTTTTGTTTTTATTTATTTTTACATAATAAATGTATTAATTAATTAATTAATTAATTACTTTTAATAGTAAAACCGTATGGTTAATTTTTTGTAAGGGAAGTTGTAAAATAAGTTAGCCAGCTTACATGCTTTCACAGTTACAGTAATTGTGTATTTCGTCAGCTTATTTAGGCTAATAATTAAAAAAAAAAAAAAAAATTCAAGAAAAGAAGAAGCAAAGAAATCTTATAATCAGGATGTTAAAATAAACAAAAATCTCACCTTTCAGAGCAAACATTGATAAATACGTCCCAGCCATGTTCGTCACTTTGCAGTTCCCTTAAACATTTCCAATGTGGCCTGTGCCTATTTGCAGCGCGTTTCTTTATTTGCTTGTGTTGTGAGCATTTGCAGCGCGTTTCTGTTTTTGCAGCGCGTTTCTTTCTTTGCTTGTGTTGTGAGCATTTGCAGCGCCCGTGTTGGCACATTGATGAAGTTGTTTTCTTAATTTGCAGGTGGTTTTTTTCTATTTACAGCGCGTTGAGCTCTCTCGGCCACCGTAGTATAAAGACATTGGCAGATGTAAACATCACAATAATAGACATTATAAACAGACTGTGTGGTCACAATTATTAATATGGGACTACTGATACAAACTTCTTGTATTGTATATGTACAATAAGCAGATTAATTGCAACATAAAGGGAAAAAAAAAGTTGAGATAAGGTTAGAAAGCATGAAGTTTGCGAATGCCAGTCTATCAGTAAAGTCCAAAGCAAGACGCAACCCATAGCAATGCGTTATGACAACGATGTCTCAGATAGTCTTACAGCAGTTAAAGTAGTAAAATATATTACTGTAGAGCGATTCCTTACACAAAGTGCACATCAGATACGTTAAACACGGAATCTTAAACACATGTGACACGCTAGAACAGACCTCATTGTTCTCACGCGTCACACACTCACATTTGAGCATCTTCTTTTTCTTTTAATGACGGTGGACTGTTGAAAGTCCATACGCCACCTATTGCATGACACCGGCATGACAGCTAAAGAATCACCAGTGGATCGGGCTAAGGAGAGCCGATACGGATCAGTTAAAAAAATGCTTAATCGTTCCCAATCCCGATCCTTGAGATCGACTCGGGACATCCTAGTTTAAGCATGATAAGACATAAAAAAGAACTCGGTTCGGTAATGGCAAGCTGTCTCAGATGCTGCTTTCTGTGCACACAGACAACAGTGCATGGGTAAAGAATTCAGTTCTCTTCTCATTTAAAATTGCTCGAATGCTTAAAATGGCAAGACTTAAATGGTTTCTAGTTTATAACAAGCAGATTTTTGATACCAAGTAGCTAAAAAGCATGATCTCCCTCAAAATCTAGAGCTGAATTGAACGTTGCAAAAATGTTACAATTGGTTATTTGGCATGGGGCCAGGGTGGGCCAAGCTCCTGATTGGGTGGGCATGGCTCCCCTGTGAAGCCCAGCCTGGGTCACACTAGGGCTGGGCGGTATATCGAGTTTGTACGATATATCGATATTTTCTTCATAAGCGATTCGATATGAGGCAATAACGTTTATATCGATATACAGTAGTTTGATACGAGCGCATCTGAAAATATAGCGGAGGATACTGAGCTGCTGCGGAGATAGTGCATAATCCAGTTTGTTCTAAACATGTGACAAGCTTCATATCAAGGCCTTTAAAAACTGGTAAGACATAGTTTATTTTGTTTCGCAGTAGTTTAAGCGGCTCCACCCGTTATATGCTCTGACAGAAAGGCTGCGTGTGCCGCTGACAGAGACACTAGGCTACTCGCGCTGTTTAATATGTTTGAGATGTGCTATCTTCCTGAATGCATAACTTACATTTCACAAGTATATTCTCCATCTGTAAATGTTAGAAAGCCATGGAAATATTTCCAATTTTCTGTCAGAAGTTTGCAGCGCATTTTTGTTTTTGCAGCGCGTTTCTTTATTTGCTTGTGTTGTGAGCATTTGCAGCGCTTTTCTGTTTTTGCAGCGCGTTTCTTTGTTTGTATGTGTTGTGAATATTTGCAGCGCGTTTCTTTATTTGTTTGTGTTCTGAGCATTTGCAGCGCGTGTGTTGTCAAATTGATGAAGATGTTTTCTTAATTTGCAGGTGTTTTTTCTATTTGCATGTGTTTTTTTTTTTTTCATTTGCTGTGCGTTGAGCTCTCTTGGCCACCGTACAATTCCCATGAAATGCATGAACTGAAAAGATGTATTGCTTCAATTAAAATGACCCATTTGTCTTGCTAATTAGCAAATGTCTTGCTAATTTGCTAATAACTAATTTCACAGCTAGCATGTTATGTTTCCAAAATACACATATATTGAATCATATTTTCACAATTTTTGCATAATTTGACGTGACGTGACGTGACATGTGGCCAAGTATGGTGACCCATACCTGGAATTAGTGCTCTGCATTTAACCCATCCAAAGTGCACACACACAGCAGTGAACACACACACACACACACACCGTGAACGCACACCTGGAGCAGTGGGCAGCCATTTATGCTGCGGCGCCCGGGGAGCAGTTGGGGCTCGGTGCCTTGCTCAAGGGCAAGGCATTCACTCCCCCCACCTAGAATCCCTGCCAGTACGAGACTCGAACCCACAAACTTTGGGTTACGAGTCCGACTCTCTAACCATTAGGTCACGACTTCCCCAATTATGGGTTCAATTATGGCTTGGATAGAAATTACAAAAATAAATATAAAATTAAAACAATTCTCTTTACAACACTGTTGTCACCTTAATAACCTTAAACTTTTGCATAAACTTTATAAGGGGCAAATTTGTTCAGTGTGGTGGAAATGACACCTCATGCCAATGACGACTGATCAACAGTCATAATTGTTTAATGAATATAAATATTAATATAAATTTTAAATTAATATAAATAATTTTCTTTGGTATAAAGAAAATTAAGCCTATTTTAGGAGAATTATGAATTACTTTTTTTTCTCACATTGTGACATATTTCCACGACAATTCCATGGCATTGCACATTTTCCCCCAAAACTTATTGTTGAGTGTTTTATTTAATAATAGATTAAAGGCAGTACTGCAACAACTAGACAAAAACCCAGTAGGATATTCCCATTTGGATTATTGCTATCTAACCAACAAATGTTTAAGATTCTTACATTTTTCATCATAATTATCTTCACAAATAAATAAAACTTTTTAATGAATTTTGAAGCCTAAATACAATCGCCAGAAGGAACAAGCTAAATTGTTGGCTATAAAATGTAACTACACCTCAGTCACATGAATTCAACATCACCACCATTAAGCTTCAGACTCTTTCAGTCTTTATTTAAAAAAAACAAACATTTTCCTTGAAAGTTTGAGAATAGTTACAATAGTTTGCAAGAGTGTGATTATAAAATATACCAACAAGGCTGTGAAAGAAACTAGTGAGTGGATGAGTTTACCTGTTCAGCGTGATACTTAATGTCACAATAACCTCTGTAGTCCGATTTAGCCAACAGCCTTTTGTTAACAACAGCCTTTTTTGAAGACAAGCAAAAGCTTTTAAAAAAACACAAGGGGAAATTACTGATGCATTTAATGTTGCAGAATAAAATGTGAAAATGTTCTTGTTGAGCTTGTGTTGATGAGCTGTTCGTAAGATTCAGCCACTTTCATATCTTAAACAAATGAAACGTAACTGAATATAGAATATTACTGTAATAAAATCCACAAATCTAATTAAGCACACCACCTTAAGATACAAACAACAAGGGTAGCGTGAGTTGTGTGTTTTGCTCAGAAATACAGGGAAGAGAGTCATGAGACTGGTGCTGGGTATCAGCATGGCACCACCCATGAGTTCCATTTCTGCCTCATGTGTAATCATCAGTCTGCTGCACCCGTGCAGAACACACTTCCTCTACCTCCTAATTGTGTGCAGCTTGCTGTCATATTAAAATGTAATCTTGGGGTGACAATTACTGCCGGTGAGAATTAAATTAGTGGAGTTTCAGATATTTTGGTCATTCTGGAAATTTTTGTTTTGATTATGTGTGTATATGTCCTTTTTTATTTGAAATTATTTTAAATAAAAATAAACAATTGTACATGTTTTATATATATATATATATATATATATATATTAACATTCACACGTGAAATTTGTTCACTACTGAACATATTTTTACAATTGCTTTGGTACAAAAACAGATAAAGATAAAAAACAACAGATGAAGATACTTTCAAGATGTTATTATGGCAGATGAGTGTTCAGTTAATCAGGCTAAATTGTTTGTTAATGTTAAAATTAACTTCAATATACTGTTTTATTTTCATATCACTGAACCTATCACTGGCCTAACAATTTTTAAAAACAGGTGGGCTGCACTGGCTGTGGATGTGCAAAAACATGATGGTGGTACTTCAGGGTTGAATTACTCAAATTGTTCGAAAATTGTCGATCCTTATTATATTATTTAGAATTAATAATAACTTATTTTTTAGACCAGTTTTTAGAATTACAGCTACAAGATTGACCAAAGTCATTTTAGTTTTTCTAAAACGAAATATGTATCATCAAAACATTCAAGCACTCATATTGCAACATAACATATTGCTAAAACTGAAATTTTCTGAAACCGTTGCCCCTGAGGTAAAATAATTCTCAGCTACAGTCATACAGATGAACCTGTGCAGTTTTTGTGAAATATTTTCATTGGTTATTAGCATGTGGCCAGATATCTTTCACTTCCCCAGTGTAAACTCCATGACCTTCTTTGGAACTGGTCTATCTTAGATAATGCAGAAATGCTGCATCATTTCAAAGTGATGAGATGTTGCTGGCGCATGCAGCAGTGTCATTCACACTGATGTGAATTACACTTTTTGGGAATTAGGTTCCCAAAAATTAATTCAGATATTTTTTCACCTATTTTAACTTGTTTTATTGGTTTACAAAGTGCAGTTAAAAATAAAACCTTTGCTGTAGTTAGTTTTGCTGTTGTGTTCATGTAACATGAGGTGCTGACTGGAAATTCAACAGGATTCTCCTAACCACACAGTCTTCAAAAGAGGAAACAGATTAAGTTATAGAGCTATGGCACTTCCAAAATACCATGTTATGATCAACCATGAGACTCTCTCTGAATAGTCTCATGCACTTCCCGTAAGAGAACTGAAGACTCATGCCACACCATGACCAACACATGGACTGAAAGAGGCAGGTAAATAGAAGTGTTTTTCCAAACAGTGTGTAAAAAATCTCCTACACAAACGAACAATTTATACCCTAGAACGTTGGCTTAGTATGTCATTGTTGATTTTTGTGTTGATTTTTTAAATCAGCTATTTTAATTGTATAATTACATATATTCTGTTTATTGTTATATTATATATTTAAATACAAATACTTGACTTGACTTGACTTTTTATGTTTTAGATCAGAAGAGCCCAGCCACAAATTTCTATGATGATTTTGAATATTGAATGAATATATTCTGATAGTTATGACCCAGGTCCCTCCCTCAGTAAGTTTTCACGTGTTTCATCACCCACTAAGTGAAAATTTTATCTGATTGCATGAAAAACTAATAGAACAATATGAAATAATTTAAATAATCTAATTATATTGAATTTTTGAAGTTGAGGAGCACTCAGATTGGCTCAGCAGTGCTTTGGTTAAAAGTTAGAAACATTCCAGTGTCTCTCAAACCAGTGTTGTGGGGATATTTGTTACTTTAAGCATGACTTGAGACTGAGGCATTGGCAGACTGTTCAGACCACACCGAATAAGCTCAAGAGTGCTGATGGGTAGCTTTGTAAATTGTGATATTAAGATATCTTATTCTGTTTATCTCTCACTTTGACAAGTTGCAAACAGTCAAATTGTCCTCCTAAGCAGCTGAAACAGTGGGAGGCGATTTGGAATGGTTTGCTGCAAAACTGCTTTCTCATCTGCTTTAATGGGATAATTTAACTATTGATGTGAATTCTGTCATAATTTACTCATTCTTTATGTCATTCCACACACATATAACTTTCTTTTTTCCATTAAGTAGATGTTTTGCAGAATGTCTAAGCTGCACTTTTCCGTGCATTGAAAGAGAATGGGAACTGGGGTTGTCCAGTGGTTGTCCAGTCCAGTGATTGTTACACTAGTGGGGACTCAACTGAGGACAGCAGTCCAAGATGCCTCATCTCTCTTCACACAAACGTCCGCTACATCTGCTTCTATTTTTTCTCATCCTTTTCTCTCTCTACACCAAGTGTGAAGAGCATGGTGAAGATGGTAGTTGTTTAATCCTTAAAGTTTTACAAAGACTTCAAATGAAACATTATTTACACTTTTTGTTTTTTCTTTAGTTCGGAGTATTTTTTTTTCTTAATGTAAGAGGCATATATTTATAAAATATTTTACAGCTTTAATTAGTGGTGTTTGTTAAGGCAAGGCAATAATTCCTAATAAGCCCTATTACTGCAATGCAGGTCAGACACAAAGGATAGCAGGATCCAACTGCAGATGATTTATTACACAAACATAAAATATGAAACAAAACCAAGTAACTCAGAAACTGGGACCACAAAGAACCAAATTAAGCATGCCAATAAACTTACAAAAATGGACAAAACCTGACCAAAAATACTGAAAACACAAAGGCTTAAATACACACAGGGTAACAGACGTTAGTGAGAACAGGTGAAAACAATCAGGAGATAACAAGGTGAATATAATACAGGAAACAGGAAGGGAGTCCAAACTAAACATCCAAAACACAACCTAAACACAAAGACACAGAACCCACAGAAACACATTAGTGACTGTGTAGAAAACACTGTGAACTAGTGATTCGAGAAATAAGCTTTTCAAAGCTTTGAATCAAATGAACCAAATGCTTCGCAAATATGATTCACTGTTTTGAAGCGTTTGAAACACCACATGCTTGTGACTCCTGGGGCCTGTTTCAATAAGGAGGTTCAACCAACTCTGAGTTGAAACTTGAACTCTGAGTTAACTTAACCTGAGATGGGAAACTCGGAGTTCTTGATCACTTGTATAATATCAAAGGTAAAAAATGGCAGAACGGTAAACTGAAGTAATATTAATTTTCATGGTATCCTACAGGCAAAAAAAAAAAAAACAAGCAGCTAAACGATGTATAAAAACATTATTCAATTAAGGTAAAGCTTTAAGCATAAAAGGTTCATGAGTGTAGGACCAATAAATGTTCGTCCAATCAAAACGCTCGGTCCGAGCGTTTTAATTGGCTTTCCTACCTGCCTGTCAACGTATGTATTAGCATACCTCTGTGCACCCGGTTCGCGAAGACAGGATACGTCATCAGCACGTGCTCATGCTGTGCAGACAGAGTGAGAATGGCAGACAAACATCAACAACCCGATCTTCCTTCCTGGTATTGTAGTACTTTAAAAGTTTTCTCACCGGTGAATGACACCAGCGGTTCCCAATTCCAGTCCTCGCGGATTCCTTGACTTCTACTAAGCCAACAGCAAGAAGGCTTGCAAAAATAATGAGGAACAGATGAAGAGGAGATGGCCACAATACCAAGTATTGGAAGAATATTCAAATCCAACAGGAAATAGAATAACTGTTGCTTTTGTATTTGTAGGAAATAAAGATGACCAAATAAATAATAAGGAGGTTCAACCAACTCTGAGTTGAAACTTGAACTCTGAGTTAACTTAACCTGAGATGGGAAACTCGGAGTTCTTGATCACTTGTATAATATCAAAGGTAAAAAATGGCAGAACGGTAAACTGAAGTAATATTAATTTTCATGGTATCCTACAGGCAAAAAAAAAAAAAACAAGCAGCTAAACGATGTATAAAAACATTATTCAATTAAGGTAAAGCTTTAAGCATAAAAGGTTCATGAGTGTAGGACCAATAAATGTTCGTCCAATCAAAACGCTCGGTCCGAGCGTTTTAATTGGCTTTCCTACCTGCCTGTCAACGTATGTATTAGCATACCTCTGTGCACCCGGTTCGCGAAGACAGGATACGTCATCAGCACGTGCTCATGCTGTGCAGACAGAGTGAGAATGGCAGACAAACATCAACAACCCGATCTTCCTTCCTGGTATTGTAGTACTTTAAAAGTTTTCTCACCGGTGAATGACACCAGCGGTTCCCAATTCCAGTCCTCGCGGATTCCTTGACTTCTACTAAGCCAACAGCAAGAAGGCTTGCAAAAATAATGAGGAACAGATGAAGAGGAGATGGCCACAATACCAAGTATTGGAAGAATATTCAAATCCAACAGGAAATAGAATAACTGTTGCTTTTGTATTTGTAGGAAATAAAGATGACCAAATAAATTTAACAGCTGTGGTGGTGTTTAAGGCATATATCTCGAACTACCCTTCCATCTGGGATCCTTCCATTCCATACAGTAATCAGCTTCATTTTCCATGGGTTTGTGCTCAGAAAACTACACAAATATTATAAGAAAGAGCGTGAGAGAGAGACACACTTTCCTTACCGCTCTATACAGCAGCCTTACTAATGTGCTCTGCATCCCTGATGTTATATAGAAAACTACCATTTAAAAATGGTACCGCTCAAATATGCATATGGCAAAAAACAAAAATCTAAATAATCCTCTCCCGATGTAAATTTAACTCTCTACGAATTAATGTAGCTTCCTCATCTACAGGATTCAGTATAAGAGGACATGCTGTTTTTGCCACTTTCAGAGTGTCTGCATGATGAAAATATGAATGAATGTACCTGCACTGCAAAAAAATTATTTTCTTACTTAGTATTTTTGTCTTGTTGTTTCCATTCTAAATATCTAAAGATTCTTAAATCAAAATGCATTTTCTACATAAGAAAAATGACATAAGGTATTTAGTCTTTTTTTTTTTTTTTTTGCAAATTGTCTGCCAATGGGGTAAGAAAAATAATATTGTTTCCATTTGCATTAATATTATTTTTCTTGTATTAAGTAAAATGCTTTAGATTCCAAAATACTTGCAGCATGAATTAATAAATGAGGTATTTAAACATCACTTATGCTTTAAAAACGGGGAGGAGACTAAAAGAAATTCTGGGTTTAATGAAGAAAACCTGCTCCCGACCAGGTTAGGTTCACAGTGTATAAGTTACCTCTCTTTCAGAAACTTTCTCGGGTTTGGCAAACCTTCCATTCTGAAACGGAAAACCCAGAGTTTCCCTCATTTCCGGGTTAACATACTCAGAGTTTTCACTTACCCTTTCTGAAACGAGCCTCTGCTGGAAAACTCAGGCCAAACATGCAGAACAGCTTTCACAAACCATTGCAAATGTTTTATTGAAAGTATAACTTATCAAATGCAATTATAGAATTATCTTATACCATTAAATGTGTGTTCTTTTATCAATTTTCAGGGCTTGTTTTGTTTGTTCTACGGATGGCTCAGCTAAACAGGCCAATAAATTGTTTTTGACTACTATTATTCCTTTTAATTATACAAATGTTTCATTAAAACGTCTACAAATTTATAAAACTGATCAAAGATTGGGTAAAAACTATAGACACTTGTTAAATGGTTAAATGGTTCGATCTCAGTGAATCTGCATGATTCATGGGTTCACACACAGAGATCATTGCCCCCCAACGGTGAGCCACTGAAATTTCGAAGCATTTCAAAACAGTTATGAAATCAAAAGACTTTGGCAGTTTGATAGTGCTCCGAAAGAGTGATTTTTAAAGGTTTCGAACCTTCATGAAGCAGTGTTTTGAAAGCTGCCATCACTACTGTGGACACCCCTGCACTGTAGAGTCTCTTTCATTGTATTTTTAATGCAGGGAGTTAAAGATGACAGAAACAAACTCTGGGTTGTTTTTTAAAGGTGTGATTTCTGCACCACTAGCAGCACGAAACTGATAATGTTTTCAAATAGGTTTCTCAACACTCCGCTATTGGTCGGCCCAAACTCCAGCCATTAGTCAAGCCAATGTTGCTATATTGGGCTGGTTGGGAAGTTTTAAAACACAAATGTTATGAAAGTGCCAAAGAAACACAGTGTTTAATTTTTTCAGGGGATTTAACCTCCAAATTCTTCAGCTGTCAGCATATTAAATTGGAACAGACAATGACATTTTAACATAAAATTACACACATTGCCTTTAAATTTTGTGCCTGAGCTTTTTGCGAGTAAATGTAAAGCTAGAAAAACTTAATACAATTATTTTGAAATGCCTCATTTTTTTGGCCAAAAGAAGCAACCCTTTTGTTTGCTCAAAAGGTTGTTGAAAAGAACCTGAAAAAAACACTTTAAAAGATCCCTGACTGTACCAGCGTCACATATGTGCGTCCTCATGTAACCTGTCTTGCCTTGTGCCCTCTGTAATGTAAGGGCCACATATGCAATTGGCTGCTGTCCACACCAATTTTATGCACATACGTGTAAAACTCGCATGCACTGCATTCCACAGGAGCTGCTCATGAGGGGCCTTCAGTGTGGTGGCGTCCCTCCTCCTCGCACTTCCTCCTTCTCTCTGTCGACACATGCAGTTTAAAGAGAATGCTGGACCACACTGCTACACTGAGATGGAGAGCAAGGCAAAACTCAGGAGAGCTGTGAGAAAAAGTAGTACTGTAAATGTCAGTTCTCATATTGCATCAAGCTTTACCACCTATTTGTCCCCCAGTGCAAGTCCTTGGGTGACCCTCTCAGAACCATTTCTGGGCATTTCAACAATCATTTGTTGGATCATAAGAAATATATATTGGATAACCCGTATATTGGATCCAGATAACTCTGTTGGCTGGGTGTTGTCCAAAGGCAGAGAGATAAGGGCACAATGTCAAGATCGTTCTCAGTGACGCGGACCAGCTGGAAGCCCGAACCATAATAGAAATCCAACACCCAGACCTGGAGAGAAGAGCAAAGAGAAAAAAGTGCCGGTTAAGCACTTTTTTTTCCCTGGCATCCTTTACTATCAAAGCCAGGACAAAGATCCCCACTGCTTTTCACACGATTGCTTTCCACAGGACCATCTGGCTCCAGAAACCCCCAAGCTGATCACATCTCAGCGCTGAGGAGGAGCCAGAAAGAACCCAAACCCTGAAATGGGGTGACTGAGTTCATTCTGGCTATTTCACGGAGAACAGTGAATGCGCTCCACTTTTTACATAAGTATATGTGTATATAAGTCTGCTCGCAGCGCCATTTCATCAGATCATTCTCCTTCAGCAACGAGGATCATCTCTTCGCTGACTCTGCAATCAAGAAGCCGAAGAAGCTCAGCCTGCAGCTCGCCGCCGTAGAAAAGCCCCGGCAGCGGAAGAAGCGGTAAGCCTTCCCCTGTGGACATCCGGCACTTAAAAGAGTAAATTTCTGAGCAAAATTCCTAGCAACGTTGTTTCAAATGTCGCGCCACGAGTGCGGCTCGTGCAGGGAACCCTGCACGATGCAGAAGGGCAGTGAGTGCGTCGCCTGTCTGGGCAGCGCCCACGCAAAGCCGAGCGCTCACTGAGATGGAATGCTCTCACTCAGAGCATGAGTCTCGCTCTTCTCCGCTCGCGGACCGCCTTCTTCAATGAAGGCAGCCCCGCTCTCCCGTTTCTCTTCTCTCAGCAAGCTCGGAGAAAGAAACAGTGGCGTCACAGGGCTTAGCATCTGGGTTTCAGTGATCCCATGCCGGCTCTGCGTGCTCACTCTCCCTGCAGCACTTTGATCCGCCAGTGTGTTTACACGTAAGGATTAACACCCCTTGTTACATTGAGCAGCTCCATCCTTCTGGGCGGATCGGAGTAGAATGCTGTCACCAATGATTTCATATCGCTGACAGCATTGCAAAGAGCTCTCCCCCGACGCTTTGATCAGCTGGCTTTTTTACATTTTTTATATCGCTAACAGCTTTGGACCTGAGTGCGCCGCACGCCTGGGACACACCCACGCTGAGGCTGTGCTGTGCTCACTGACACAGTCTACTCTCACTATGGGAGTGTGTGTCTCGCTCTGCTCTCTCGCGGTTGCCTTCTTCAATGAAGATGGGACCGCCCCTCGCGCTCTCACGTTCTCTCCTCCCAGTTGCCTCGGAGGAAGAAACGGTGAAGTCGGGGGCTGAGCAACCGGGTTTGAGTGATTACACGCCAGCAGTGCGTTTCACTGTCCCCGCAGTGCGGATGCATGCTGCACTTTGATCTGCCAGTGTGTTTACATGTGAGGATCATCAGCACCCCTCATCTAATGAGCGGTTTGATCTTTTAGGCGGATTAAAGAGAATGCTGTCACCAATGATTATTATCATTGACAGCTTCGGACTAGATGCATCTGGACCACGCCCATTCTGACGCTGCGCTCACAGGGGCTGGTTTCTCTCATTGTGAGAGCATTGAGTATAGCAAAGCAAACTTTGCAGAGAGGAAGAGGATTAGTTCTCGCCTTGGCCGGAACTCCCTCAAAAACAGCTAGCTTTCATCCTCCATCCCTCCAAACACCTCTGAGCGATGGAGTTTTGTTCTCTGCGGGTCACGCCCTACAGGTGCAGTGCAGACCTGAATATTTTACTGCTGCGGTAGCAGACCAGAGAGCAATTTCCTCTTCACATTCTCTCACTCGCAAATTCAGGTGCGGCGAGCCTTCATTTCGCAAAATAGATCCTCTCGCATCCCAGCTATCTGCCTGGGCAGCCATACCGGACAGGTCGAGTTGGGTTCTAAACGCAATCCAATGAGGTTACTTGCTTCAGTTCACTCGCAGGCCATTTGTAACTCTAATTAGTGCAGTCTCAGTACTATGATATGGTCTAAATCCTGACTGGAAATCCTCACAGATACCATTTTTCTCTAAGAAGGAATATAGCACACTATCTGATGTGATACTGTAGCTGACGGCTGCATGGTTACAATTCTATCTCTAATAGTATAGTATCGATCTTGGAAGTAAAGTAGTTCATAAAGTTATTACTGCTGTGCTGTTGGGAAATGTCAACACCTGTTGATGCTTTATTATTCGTTAATTTAGCCACTGTATTGAATAAATACTTGGGGTTATGTTTATTTTCTTCTAAAAGAGACGAAAAGTAATCAGATCTAGCAGTTTTTAATGCTTTTCTGTAGGATAGATTTACATTGAGCAGCTCCATCCTTCTGGGCGGATCGGAGTAGAATGCTGTCACCAATGATTTCATATCGCTGACAGCATTGCAAAGAGCTCTCCCCCGACGCTTTGATCAGCTGGCTTTTTTACATTTTTTATATCGCTAACAGCTTTGGACCTGAGTGCGCCGCACGCCTGGGACACACCCACGCTGAGGCTGTGCTGTGCTCACTGACACAGTCTACTCTCACTATGGGAGTGTGTGTCTCGCTCTGCTCTCTCGCGGTTGCCTTCTTCAATGAAGATGGGACCGCCCCTCGCGCTCTCACGTTCTCTCCTCCCAGTTGCCTCGGAGGAAGAAACGGTGAAGTCGGGGGCTGAGCAACCGGGTTTGAGTGATTACACGCCAGCAGTGCGTTTCACTGTCCCCGCAGTGCGGATGCATGCTGCACTTTGATCTGCCAGTGTGTTTACATGTGAGGATCATCAGCACCCCTCATCTAATGAGCGGTTTGATCTTTTAGGCGGATTAAAGAGAATGCTGTCACCAATGATTATTATCATTGACAGCTTCGGACTAGATGCATCTGGACCACGCCCATTCTGACGCTGCGCTCACAGGGGCTGGTTTCTCTCATTGTGAGAGCATTGAGTATAGCAAAGCAAACTTTGCAGAGAGGAAGAGGATTAGTTCTCGCCTTGGCCGGAACTCCCTCAAAAACAGCTAGCTTTCATCCTCCATCCCTCCAAACACCTCTGAGCGATGGAGTTTTGTTCTCTGCGGGTCACGCCCTACAGGTGCAGGGCAGACTTGAATATTTTACTACTGCGGTACTCACACTCTCTCGCTCGCGAATTCAGGAGCAGCAAGCCTTCATTCGCAAAATAGACCCTCTCGCATCCCGGCTATCGGCATGGGCAGCTATACCGGACAGGTCGAGTTGGGTTCTAAACGCAATCCAATGAGGTTACTTGCTTCAGTTCACTCGCAGGCCATTTGTAACTCTAATTAGTGCAGTCTCAGTACTATGATATGGTCTAAATCCTGACTGGAAATCCTCACAGATACCATTTTTCTCTAAGAAGGAATATAGCACACTATCTGATGTGATACTGTAGCTGACGGCTGCATGGTTACAATTCTATCTCTAATAGTATAGTATCGATCTTGGAAGTAAAGTAGTTCATAAAGTTATTACTGCTGTGCTGTTGGGAAATGTCAACACCTGTTGATGCTTTATTATTCGTTAATTTAGCCACTGTATTGAATAAATACTTGGGGTTATGTTTATTTTCTTCTAAAAGAGACGAAAAGTAATCAGATCTAGCAGTTTTTAATGCTTTTCTGTAGGATAGATTACAGGAGCCAGTTGAGTCCTCTGCACAATGTGACTTTGCTGCAGCCTGGAATTGAACTGCTGGTTTCGTCTGGCCAGAGCTTTCTCCCAAGGTTTTTTCTCCATTCTGTCACCGATGGAGTTTTGGTTCCTTGCCGCTGTCGCCTCTGGCTTGCTTAGTTGGGGACACTTCATTTCCAGAGATATCGTTGACTTGATTGCACAGATACTATTTAAACTGAACTGAGCTGGATGATGACATCACTGAATTCAATGATGAACTACCTTTAACTGAAAAATGAGTGTTTACTATTGTCACTTTGCATTATTGACACACTATTTTCCTAATTAATGCTGTACAGTTGCTTTGACACAATCTGTATTGTTAAAAGCGCTATATAAATAAAGGTGACTTGACTTGACTCTGAGGCAGATGGGAATCCGCGTTTTGAACTACCTCGACGATTGGCTTGTTCTAGCCAGATCAGAACGGGAGTTGGCTGCTCACAGAGAGCTGTTACTGAGCCACATAGAGCGCCTCGGGTTGGTTATCAACCTGCACAAGAGTCACAAGCGATCCCTGACATTCAGCGATTAGCGGCATCACTCAAGCCAGGGACAAGGCGTCCCCTGAATGTTTTTCAGAGGTTACTCGGCCTAATGGCGGCCGCTTCCTCTGTAATTCCTCTGGGCCTGCTTCCCATGCGGCCCCTCCAGTTTGGCTCAAAGCCTGCGTTCCACCCCATGCTTGGCGCCTGGTGTGGCTTTCTGTCAGGATAGACCACCGCTGTATCAAGTCCGTGGCCCCCTGGATGTCCTCTCGACTGTTTCAAACAGGAATGAGGTTAGGCCTGATCTCCAAGAGGAAGGTAGTCACAACGGATGCTTCCAACTCAGGTTGGGGCGCCCTGTTGGAGGGCAATCCGGCGTTCGGCTCCTGGTCAGTCCCGGAGCAGCATCCGCACATCAACTGCCTAGAGATGCTGGCGGTTTTCTTAGATCTGAAAACATTCCCTACCGACCTTGAAGGGGCACCACGTCTTAGTCCGTTCGGACAGCATGACGGTGGTGGTCTACATCAATCACCAAGGAAGTCTTAGGTCATGCACTCTATACAGGATGGCTCGTCGCCTCCTCCTTTGGGCACGGAGGGAACTCCTCTCATTACGGGCGGTTCACGTGCCGGGCAGATTGAACCATGGCACAGACATGCTGTCCAGAGGCAAGGTAGCCCCGGGCGAATGGGTGCTACCTCCTCAAACGGTTAAAAAATGTGGGCCTCAGAAGACAGCTCTCACTGCCCAACATATTTCTCGATACAGCGAGATGCTCTGGCCCACGACTGGCCCAATGCTCGCCTATACGCATTTCTCCCGATCGCCCTGATTCCTCAGGTCATCAGGCGGGTCAGGGAGACCAAGTGCTCTCTCCTCCTAGTGGCCCCACTCTGGAGGAACCAGGCCTGGTTCCCAGAGCTAGTGCAGCTCTCAGCAGCAGCCCCGTGGCCCATTCCGCTGAAAGGCATGATTTAGCATCCCTGGCCAGCGCTGTGGAGCCTTCATGTATGGTGCTTCGACGGGAGCTTAATCAGCTCCCAGCGAGAGTAAGCAATACCATTTTGGAGGCAAGACGGCTTTAAAGCCTAAAATGGTCGGTCTTCCTTAACTGGTGTTCTGCACGAAGTTTGGACCCGATATCATGTGACGTGTCCCACGTGCTGACCTTTTTGAAAAAGCTCCTGGATAAGGGGCGCACCCCCTCCACGCTCAAAGTATATGTGGCAGCTATCGCAGCGAACCATTCTCTCGAAGCTGGCAGAAGATCGGCAGAAATGACCTGATCGTTAAGTTCCTGAAGGGTGCACGGAGGCTGAATCCTCCTCACCCTCAGACCGTGTCGTACTTGGGACTTGTCTATAGTCCTGCGGGCCCTAAGAGGGCCCCTCTTCGAGCCACTTAGAGATGAGATGCTGCTGCAACAAGAGAACTGCGCTCAATGCCGCTCAAAACTCCAAACACCGAGCGCGAGCGGCACTGAGCGGAGTTCTCTCGCTGCAGCAGCGGACACGCGCCGTCGATGATGGGCAGGAAAAAGTAGAATTACAACAGTTTCACACAACCGTATGGGAAGCTACATGACAGATTATGGACTTGCGAAGCAACAAAACAAGTGGGTATAACGAGGGTATACGCAAATATTGATCCTTAGAAGTCGTAATACGCAAACAGTCCGGGGAAAAAATTACTTGCGTATGACCCCGACTACACCACTGATTTGGATGTGTACTTTGGAATGGATGCCCTGCTGGAAAGTCCAGTGATCATCAAATCTATGCACCGAAGGCATCACAATCTATGCCAAAATGACCTGATACTTAAAAGAACCCATGATGTCCTTCATACAGTCAAGATTTCCACTTCTTGTGGAAGCACACCCATAACAAGACTGGTCCACCTTCGTGTTTGATCATAGAGATGATGTTCTTCTGCTCATAAAACTTGCCTTTTTTGCACCAGACATACCGCTGATCCATGGGTCCAAAAAGTTCCAGTTTGGTCACATCACTCCATAAAACATTCGTCCAGAACCACAGGTCTATCCAAATTCATTTTGGCATATTCAAGTCGGCTTTTTATGTTCTTCTTGGTCAAGTGTAGCATTCGGTAAGGTGTCCTGACATGAAGGCCATGCTTGTACTGTATATTGTTCTTCTTATACTCAGCATTGAAATGTCTCTCTCTCTCTCTCTCTCTCCTTTCATCCAGTTATCTTGCAAGTCTTTGGTAGTAGGTTTTTCTCAGATGCTCTCAACAAACATTTTATCCCCCTTGATGATATTGTGCTTTTTCTTCAACGTCCTCAAAGGTTTTCTGGTACAACACATTTCAAACTTTTGAATGACTGTCTCTAGAAACTTTTAGTGTCTTGGAAATCTTCTTGTAGCTACACCTTTCTAATCTAATTAAACACTTTCTACTTTATATCCTTTGCGAGTGCTCTTTTGCCATATTTTCTGTTCTAGTACATGCATTGTCTAAATGTATGTATAACAGCTCAATTTAAGTTATAGAGTTTACAAAGACTTTTAATGCAATTTTGTACTCTACCATGCAAATAAGTGAAAAGGGGTTGAATAATTAGGTCAGCTGTATTATACAATTTTTTTATAACTCATAATATTACATTATATATTGACATTACCACTTTTAATATGCTAATAAACTGTTATAGATGCAATTAAAAAAAATTGTTTTGCATTTGTAAATTATTAGTTGGATTTTAAATTGATTTATCATGTATATAAATCTACATGTAAAACTATATAGAAACTACATGTATTGTAATTCATACTTTAAATCAAAGGCCCCTGAAAGAAAATTATATGTATCTGTCAAGTATAATCAAATAAGAAAGAAAAGATATTAAACAAATGTTTCCTCCTGCATTAAAATGTAAATTAAAAGTTCAAAGGAAAAATGTAAAAAGTAAAACCAGTTTAAAGCAAAGAATAAAAGCAAATGTTATGACTTTGCACATTAACAATGATAATTTTAATGGTTTTGCAATGTGAGAGTTTTGCAATGCTGAGTTATGAAAAACAAAATGAGACTAAAATGATTATTTAAAGGTTCAACTGACCTTATCTGACAGATGATCATCTGGCATGACTCAGGGCTACTGACTTAGAGGAACATCTTTGGGCATGTGTGTGCACTCTATAAATCTGTAAAAATGTGTGGATATCCCTGAAAATAATACACTTAAATATGTTTTAAATTTTTTATGATCAAAATAATTTTATTCTAGGTTTGTCACATACCTTTACTATACTGTACTGGACATTGGTTTTAACATTTCCCATAAGCCATCAACACTTCCATAGCTTCCTTGTGAATGAATAAAGAGACATTGGATTCTTCTTTATATAACATAATTTATATGCACATGGCTTTTTACAGCAGTAGCATGTTTCTTGTACAGGAATACAAGCACAACATCGGCATAAAGAACAAAATCAGAGCACTATGGCCTCACATTACACAAACTGTTTGCTCACTGCTGACGAACTTAAAGAATAAAGATATAATATACATATGTCAGTATTGGCATGTCAGCTTAACACCATAATTTCTCTTTTATTGATTATTACTTTCTCCACTACATAAACAAACTGCCCCTTTATCATATTTTGATTGTGAATCAAATCGTTTCTGTACATATGTTAAGAAATGTAACAGTTTGTTTCAAAATAGATAATCTTCACTTTTTCATATCTCTATGAGAACTGATTACATCTACAAGACAAAGTGCAATATTTTAATTTATATATTTTTTTTTCATTAAAAATTGGTCCAAACTCCACAATCTGAAGAAAAACAGCTGAATGTTCTTGCAAATTTGTTTCAATAATCAATATCAGTTTTTTTTTCTTTTTCAGTTGTCCATGTTTTTTTTACAAACTGCTGATAAATACAAGAATAACAGTGTACAAAAAGCTGTGCATGTAAATTATCTTCTACTCTCTAAATATACTTCATATTCTTCAGAAATATGAACTAACATCTGTGACATTAACATGACTCCACAGCTCTATCAAACATGAAATATCAAATATCTCGTCATCGTAAAAACATACTGGAGATGACAATAACTGTAATAATCATTAAAGTACACGGATGTGCATAGGTGTGCTCACCTGCTAAATTCACAAAGCAAATGCATGTTCATGTTGGGCACAAAGTAATCTGGTCTTCTTCTTGTGCCAAGTGAGGCAGTGTGGGTCAGAGGTTAATAATAATATTTTAATGATATTAGCTGTTTAAGTTAACAAACGTCTTGCATTCTTCTCACGACTCTACCTCACTGTGTCCCAACCAGGTGCAACAATGAATTTGTCTGTCCATACTGAAAATTATGGCACAGCCAATCATATTTTATGTTACATATTGAATTATGTAGAGTGGGATTTTGGACCAATGACATTTCACAGTGGGTGGTACACAGTACGAAGCCACAGGAACAGAAACAAAAATACCAACGAGTAACTTGTGGCTTGTTGATCTATCACATTACGCCTGGTTAGAAAACAGTGTTAGCTTCCTTAAAGAACACCTCTAATAACATTAAGCATTTAATATTTAAAAAATAGCCAATAATGAAAACCAAACATATCTTACATATCTTAGTTTTCTACAAAGCATTAAATGTCTTCAACGTTTGTTTTATAACACTACTTGAAACCATGTTTCTTGAAACCATGTTGAGCATTTTCAAGTCTTCAATTAATTGTCTTAGATATCTGTCATTTTTGCTGGCCAATTTCAACATTTTTAAAGTCTAGAAGTGCATATGGGTGCAAACTTTTGAAATTCATGGTAAAGGGGATAAGAAACTAAAATGAAGTGGAAATGAAAAACATAAGTTGAGGCACCACAGACTTGGAAAACCACCACAAACTTGTAGAACGTATATATCACAGTGCCTGCAGTTTGAAAGAGATGTGAATTAAAATAGAAATATAATACAAATGCAAATGATACACCATGACGATACAATCACACCACTTTTCTCTTCAGCCAAATAATGTTAAGTCAAAAAGGCAGATACATGTAGCTTTACTACAGCAACAGATTCGATTGGAGTCACCTAGACCTGTAGCTCTAAACTGCATTAACCACTTTAAAAGGCTTTGGTGGTGAAATTCTGGATTTGTTTTTTGAAGACCCCAAATCTCAAAGTAATTTATCCAAAATTTCAAATTATGGGATAATTTATTTGCCCTCATGTTGTTGACTTTTTTCAATGACACAAATTAATTTTGTTTAAGAATGTCTTGGCTGCTCTTTCTCATACAATGAAAAAATGAATAAAGGATTGGGTCAATTGAAATTTGTCATTTTTCACAGAAATCCTCCAAAACAAACATGGTTCTATAGGACATGCAAACAAACACACAAAAACCAATGGTGTTTGCCATCAAATGGCGGTGACCATTTTTGTAGTTCAAAAGACTTGACAGTAGTGTTGGGCGATAAGCTCAATTTTCATATCGTCCTATCGTCAGCCTATGAGATCGCCGATACATGATATTATCGTGCTAATTTATGTAATTATTTACTTAGTTTCATTGCGAGAAAGTGAACCAACTCCAGCGTAAGGCTAAAAGCAGCCTACTCTTCTTAATATGACTGAATTTTTATTTAACATGATAACAAATTCATAGGAACATTGTAAGTTACTAATTATAATACTTACATTTCCTCAGTTATTCAAAAAGCAGCTACAGAAAACGAGCAAAGAACATTACATTACCAAAGAACATCATCACAAGCTCAGTCTAGCACGAGTTTATGCACTTTAAAAACACTCCCGTTAAAATAAGTGAATATACACTGTATGATGAATAAATCTCATACTTACATCGCACGTACATCTGCATTTTGTTGTTTATGAGGAGAGAATTCGCGAGTCAGAATTCAGTCAGTGCGCGCTGAACAACAGAACTCCGCTGTTTCAGTGATGACTCATCTGAATGCATCTGATTGGCCATTGCATTCATAAGCTCAGCATAATCGTGTGTGATTGGTTAGAACGCGCAATACTGTAAAAACGTGGAAAAAGAAATATAATGCAACAAATAAGCCCTAAT
>NW_015546074.1:239873-247495 GCF_001515605.1 Sinocyclocheilus anshuiensis
AGCATAAGGCTAAAAGCAGCCTAATGTTTTTAATATGACTGAATTTGTATTTAACATGATAACAAATTAATAGAAACATCGTAAGCTACTAATTATAATGCTTACCTTTCCTCAGTTATTCAAAAAGCAGCTACAGAAAACGAGCAAAGAACATTACATTACCAAAGAACATCATCACAAGCTCAGTCTAGCACGAGTTTATGCACTTTAAAAACACTCCCGTTAAAATAAGTGAATATACACTGTATGATGAATAAATCTCATACTTACATCGCACGTACATCTGCATTTTGTTGTTTATGAGGAGAGAATTCGCGAGTCAGAATTCAGTCAGTGCGCGCTGAACAACAGAACTCCGCTGTTTCAGTGATGACTCATCTGAACGCCTCTGATTGGCCATTGCATTCATAAGCTCAGCATAATCGTGTGTGATTGGTTAGAACGCGCAATACTGTAAAAACGTGGAAAAAGAAATATAATGCAACAAATAAGCCCTAATATTAATTAGATAGTATTACTAGCCTGATAATAATAATAATAATAATAATAATAATAATAATAATAATAATATTAATAATAATCGTCTTGCTATCATCAAAGGCATCAGCCACAGGCGATATCTCTGTCTATCGTCGATACACGATACTATCATCTATCGGCACAACCCTACTTGACAGACTTAGTCCCCATTCATTTTCATTACATGGCAAAGAGCAGCCAGGTTATTGTTCAAAATGTCAACTTTTGTGTTTCGCAGAATAAATAAATTGGTTTGGAAAAAAATAATGTTCAATTTTTAGTAAATTATGCATTTTTTATTATTGGGTGAACTATTTCTTTAAATAACAAAAATCTCAAACTGAAGGCAATAATAAACAGCAATAAGAATAATTGTGATAATACAAAAGAAAAAACTTCTATATATAATAGTCTTCTTATATTTCTACTTTATATGTTTTTGAAATATATATTTCATGTATTTACAAGAAATGTGGAAAGATGTATATAATTCAGATGAGAAATACTATTCCATGTAAGCCTACCAAAATGTAAAATTACAAGTCCAGTTTCTCTCAGATTTACAAAACAACATTAAATCTGTTGCCCTGATTGTTGATATCATTGTGTAAACTCTCTGTACACCAGTTGATAGTAACACACTCGTTAGAAATGTAGTACATCTGCCCAACGTCAAATATGTTGAGACAGAATGAAAGTGTTACAAGACAGAAATTAAAGTGTAATGATGTACTGAATGTGACGTAGTTCAACCAGTCTGCAACAATTTCCCTAACATTTTCAAGGTCATGTTTGTGCAGGACTATTTCTAAATAAATCTATTTACAGTCATTCCTGCCTACCGTTTTTCCAGTTTCTCTTCCCATTAAGGCCAATCATGGAGTCTCCATGAAGCACAGCATGAATGTGTTACCCTCGGCAAAAATTGCAGAGTAGGGTTTTGAACTGACAGCACAACAATGAATGAGCTATTACCTTGGGAGTCACTTCTGAGGTGTATCGAATTAACTTGAGGTGTGCTGCCTGGTGTTGGATTTGATGGTTATACCTTATCACAATTTGCCCTTAATGGAAATGCGGCTTTAAAATCATAACTGAAAATTGGTGTGGACATTGGTAAGTTTGTGTTGCAGCAGATGTAAGGGCCTCAGGTTTTCATTGCCCTGATTTGACGACTGATTCTCTACAGCAAGAAGAAGGCAGCAAAATAAAGCTTGTCAATTTGGCTGTGGAGCACAGGCACCTGGTTTGGCACTTTTGAACTTTTGAATGTGAGAAAACGTCCTTGCAATTTAGCTCTGTACTGAGCCAGTGTGCTTGGCAGTGTAAGGTCATATCTCAGCCACCTCTGCTGAAGAAAGTGAAAGAAAAATGGGGGCTACGCTCCCTGACGAGGTGTTTGAATGCGTGTGGACAGCCGCTCAGCGCTGCTGTTCTCCAGTTGAGAGTTCTTTACCTGTAAAAATCAAAAGACATCAAATTCATTGACTGCCCAAGAGGCCACTTTACATATCATCTACACAAGTTATCATCTACAGAGTTTTTAAATGTGTGTTTTACAAAACTACTCAAAAAGTCATTTTGAAAGTCCTGTTTCAGAACTTCAGATACTGTTGAGTTGTTAAAATCTTATAAGTTTAATAAAAGTAGCTCCTACCCAGACACCCAGCTGTGAGTGGTGGTCTTTACACTGTGAGTTGGGAACCCCTGTTGGGTGGCCATAGGGTCAAAGTTGAAGTCCAGCGATTCTCCATCCATGAGCGTATCATGCAAGATGGACTCAACATCGCATTCAAATCGCTCCACAGGCATCCCGTCCAGATCACTGGGCAGTTTCTCCAGGTGTTGCTGTTGCTGGTGGGGCATCATCCCTGGACTGCGTCCATATCCGTTGCTGTTGACACTGCAGTAAGGAGGAAGCCCACCTCCAAGATGACTGGATCCTCCGTACTGCATCTGCATGGCTGACTTGATGTTTCCCAAGCATCCACCAGCACCACTGTGACCAATCCCGGTCAGAGGGTGCAACGATCGCCCATTCAGTGCCAGAGAAGTGGCTTGTCCGTGCATATTGTGTGGATGAGAGAGGGTATGGCTGTGAGATGCTCCACCTCCCATAAGTTCATTCCGTCCACTGCTGTAGGGAGGCAACATACATCTACTGCCTCCAGCTGACTGGGAGACGACCGTGTCCACTGAGGGCATGAGATTTCCAGGCTCTCCATCAGATGTAAGAAGCTCCTTCAGCAGCCCTGCTGTGCAGTTAAACTGGCCCATAGTTCCTGGGCTGGAAACAAAACTGGGCTTGCTTTCTGGCAGAGGCTGCATCGGCATGGGGGACATGCTGCCCATTCCTGCCTGACTGTAGAGACACTTACGATAGTCCTGTTGGGTCTGCTGGCTGACCGCAGCCAGACCTGGGGAACTGTAGGGGGAGTAACCAGGGCTGGCCTGCATGAGCGAAGAGGGTGAGGACTGGTTGGATCCTGACCCAGGCCCTCCTGTGGACCCCATTGATGGGTTCTTAGGTGAGAGCAAGTTGAGGTTATCCAGAAGGTTCTCCATCACATTCTCAGAGCCACTGTGACCCAGAGAACCAGTCATTTCAGACAAGCTGGGGAGAGTGGAGGTCATTTTGGCACCTGACCCAGGGCCTGGGTAGACCATGTGGACATCAGAGTCGCCAAGTTCGTCGTCAATAAAGGGCGAGAGACGGCCACTCAGTGTGCTGGCATTGGAGCTGGTGCGGGGACGGAAAGCCGTCCAGGCATCAAAGTCATCGTTGCTGTGGGAGTTTGGACTGCCGGGCCATTTGCCGTACTGAGAGCCTGGGCTGTCTCCGCCCCCCTCAGCCCCTCCCTGAAGAGCCAGCTATAAAGTTGAATGAAACAACTTGTAAGAAAAATAACTGTATACACAAATCTATAACGTGTACTGTTTATGAAAGAGATTGCAGCAGGTCTGGTGTGCAGCTTTTACCTTTTTTTTTGCTGCTCGTCCTCTGCTCTTGGCAAACTTGCTGTTGTTGTCCATGGAGGCAGCCCGGCGTCTAGGCGACTTGCCGCTTTTGCCGCCGTCTGGGTTGAGCATCCACCAAGAGCTCTTACCTGTCCCCTCATTCTGCACTCGGATAAACCTATTATGTAGGGACAGGTTGTGTCTGATTGAGTTCTGTGGAAGAGAGAGAGAGAGCAAGGAGAAAAAAGTGTGAGTGTTATGCTCGTAGTTTGCCTTGTTCCCGGAAATTCCCCTCTGACGGTAAATCAGCAGAGTGCAAATCCTCACAGCAGCTGTTTTCTATTAAAGCTTTTTTTCTCTTCACCTCCACTTACGTCCACTCACCATTTCCTTCACCTATATGCATCATTTTCTGACATTCAAAGAAGACTTGAGGACAGTTTTCCTTGACCACTGGCCATTCTTATAAACATATTCTTGTAAATATTTACAGATTGCTCTCAGTGGTCCATGCAAATAGAATGAGAGAGTGCCTTCGATGTTTTGGTGTGAATCATGAAAACATAATTCTATTTTTAGTGACGAAGGACATTCCTATTTTAAGTGTAATCCTCAATTTTAGAGCTCCAAGACTATTATTCATGATATATCCGTCCTGAAGAATCTCTTCCTTCAAAAGTGGATGAATTCATTTGACGGTATTAAAGATGATGTACCCTCTCAGTTTTATGAGCAGATGCAACTATGTGTAAGCTATTCAACATATGTGTAAGCCAGTTGATTAACTAAAAGAGCATAAACACTGGCGTTTTCATCACATTGCTTTGTTTGAGTGGCTTGGCCTGTCAGTTTCTGCCCTCAACCAATAACATGAGTTTCTTTATAGGATCGCAAAATAAATAAATAAATAAATGCACTGCCACATGATCTGACTTAATTAGCAACATCTCACTTAAACAGCAACCTGTCTTAATGACCAAAACAGACATTTCTGTGCCTGTTATTCTATTGTTGCCAATTAATAGTTGTGGCACTAGGGCAAATTTAGGGTAGTAAAAATTATGTACTTTCTTTCACTCTGATGAGCTCACATCCCATAGTGTCTGGCAAACACAGGTAAACATTCAGCCTGGCGTAGACGCATTACCTGTGTTGTCATGGTGATCTCAATCATTAAGACCATTTTCCCTAGAGAGGTGGAAAATGGGGGATTTTTGAAATGCTGGCCTAATGCCTCCTGTGTCTAATTTAGAGTTGTTAATGGATAGTTACAGGATGCGATGGCAGCTTAAGATGGTATTTGCGGTTGTTTGTGAACTAAAAGGCTTCATGAAGCACATGCAGAGACAGTTATTTATTTATTTATTTTGGTAAATCTAGCCTATATCCTAAATCCTAATCCTATAGTGACTGTAATGTTGCAGACATGCTCAAGAGAAACAGATCTTGAAAGATCAAATGTAATTCATGTAATTCATATAACCTATAGGCTATGTTCTCAATGTCTTTCTAATTCTGAATAAAATAATTTTTAATCAAATCAAATTTATCAATCGTAAGGCTGCATCCTAGTGAGGCTGCATCTGTCCTAGTCCAGTCTTTCTGAGAGTCCCCCACAGCATTAAACTCTTGAATGAGACAGTCTAGTAAGTCCTCTGGCTACGTCATTAAAGTTTCCACCCCCCGTGCTCACAGCACAAAAATAATATTGAAAATTAAAAAAAACAAGTTCATTAAACAATTTTACAAATTAAACATTTTATTTCAGCAGATTGCTAATGCAACATTTCTCATTTTCATTTAACTTGATGTGCTAAAATAAATACAACTAAAACTGAAATAAAAATGTGAGTGTCAGTACGTTTTTAAAACTATCACATATTTTGACCTTTTTACAAAATAAGCAAATTTATAGTCAAATGGAGTAACCTCGAGATTTTTTTTTTATCATTTGTTTAAAAAAATGCACGAAAAAGACTAGACTACTAGAAATTGCGTAAAGCCAGCCAATTGTAAACATATCTCAGCTTTGTTGCGGGCAGTATGCATCACATGGTCCAAATTAGCAGAATAACTACAGATAACATCCTATGATGACGTACATTATGTGTGTCAGCGTTGACAGAGCGAAGCAAAATCTGAAAATCAAATGAATCAGAACAATTCAGAGCTATGCACACATGAATCCAGAGCAGAACAGCACCAACTAAAGTAATATTGCTCCACTAACTATCTGGTTCAAATTTTGAACTTAAAACTGCAGACCTGAAAACAGTGTCACTACTTTAAAACACAACTTTGAATGTCATGTGAAATGTGTCTTGGCCAGTTCGCAAATATGCATAGTGTGACAAATTTAACCACAACCACATTAGAAGAGGATTCAGTGATGGATATATGGAGAGGTTTGGGTGAATGGGAGCCCCGGGGGTCTGGGGAATACCAGGACAGAACACAGCATTCTGAGTGGGAACAGTCTGGCAGAGCAGTACGTCTGGATGTGGCCAAAGTGTCATCAAAGTGTCCGTGTACTAGCGGTGAACTATTGAAACTGCAGTTCCTTCTCTGATGCTGCCTAGGAATGATGACAAACTGGAGCTATGAGAGAGTCCATTTATCCTGTTTGACTGCTGCACTGTATGTTGTGTCCTCTAAATACCACAAGCAAACTGAGTTCCTCCAAACCGCAGTTTCATCTGTCCATAAAACTATGAGAACAAACAGCCAAAAAAAAAAAACGACAAATAGAACCCAAATGATATCAAAGCGCGCTCATCCTGTGTGCAGGTCTGCAGCTTCCTTCCTGATTGACACATTTTTAGCCTGTTTTGACAATAGTTGATGTATTAGTGACGGCAGAACACAGGAACTTCGACATTCCAGCTAATCACTGTGTTCAAAGTTCAAATGTAATCACAGCTAGCCCGCTAATATCTCATCTGGAACTACAGTGTCCCAATCCACATTCCTGTCTGTGGATACTAAACCCCAACCATCACTCTTGTTGTGTGAAGATCCTATAATCTTGGGTTTGCAATGATACTGCCATTTCACAAATACCACAATAGTACACACAACGAGACGGCATTATATAAAACTGAGCAATTTCTATAATGTTATGATCAAGTAAGAACACAACATGTCATCTATGCAACTGAAACATGTAATTATATTGACCTACAGTGAAAATGTAGTATATTGTGCTGTGCTGAAAATTGTCCACATTTTCAGTTATTTCATTTCGTTAGATATTTTTATTCAATATACCTTTAATACAATAACTGTACAAGTTTTTTATTTTATTGAGTTATCAATTCATGAATGAATGAATGAATGAATAAATAATTTAGAAGAAATAATTTTATGGTGTCCACAACGAAATAATAAAAAACTGTAGTTGTAACTGTAGTTGTAGATGTTATGATCATATAAAATGCATCTATGTATCAACGTGCCTAAATGTTATGTTTAAAATGAATTGAATTTAACTGTGAACATTTCTGCAGGTGCCGCCATGTTCACTTGAGCTCATACATTTGCATCTGGAAGTTTGACTTCAAGTTGCATACTGTTGAACTTTCTCAAATTTAGTTGGAAATTCTAATTTTCATTTACATAGAGCATACAACTGGTTACAGAAGGAATATTTTAAAACCATCTAACATTGTATGAAAGAAATTTCATATAAATTTTCTGAGCAAAGTATATTTTGAACTTAACTCTCTCTCTCTCTCTCTCTCTCTCTCTCTCTATATATATATATATATATATATATAAAGAGAATAATTGTATAGTTGCATGACTGTTGTAAATAAAATGTCCTAAAATGTTGTGGCAGAAATGACACATTCAAATTTGTCCATTTAAATTCCCTGATATTTCCAGGTTGTCCAAAATGTGTCAACATACCCTCACATGTACCACTATTACATATTCAGACTGTTTTCACATACATTAAAATTTTACATACAAACGATTTGAAGACCCTGCTACAGGAACAATGAAGAAAGTCAACAGCAAGAGCCAAACACCAGGAAGTGACCACATGAAAGAGGACTGTCACGGGAAGCTGGCCTCACTTCCTGTCTTTCAGGAAGCAGTGGTTGTGTATTTGAGCCTCTGAGTTTGTGTGTGTGTGTGTGTGG
>NW_015546074.1:251012-322255 GCF_001515605.1 Sinocyclocheilus anshuiensis
ATATTTCCACATAGTGACCTAGATATGTGGGGGCGTGTTAGAACGAGCCGTTTTAGGGGGGCGTGGCAGAGTCTTAACTTTGATAAAGAATATCTCTTTGGTTTTGAGACTTTAGTCTTTGCAACTTCAGGGATCTTATCTATTCACGAACAGCTTGTAACACTCCAAAGAGAAAGGAAAACTTGAAATCGCATCATATGACCCCTTTAAAATCAAAAATGGTATAAAACTTTTTAAAAAATGCATGAAAACAACTAGACACCCAGAAATTGAAATAAAGCCAGCCAATTGGAAACACCTCTCACCATTCTTGTGGGCAGTATGCATCACATGGCACAAAAAGGGGAAATTATCAGAATAACTACAAATAACATCGTATGATGACGTACATTATGTGAGTTAGCATTTACAGAGCGAAGCAAAATCTAAAAATCAAATGAATCAAAATAATTCAGAGCTAAGCATGCATGAATCCAAAGCAGAACAATACCAACTGAAGTAATTTCGCTCTGCTAACTAAAACTGTCTATCTGGCTCAAATTTTGAACAGAAAACTGCAGAACTGAAAACAGCGTCACTACTTTAAAACACAACTTTGAATGTCATGTGAAATGTGTCTTGGCCAGTTCGCAAATATGCATAGTGTGACAAATTTAACCACAACCACATTAGAAGAGGATTCAGTGATGGATATATGGAGAGGTTTGGGTGAATGGGAGCCCCGGGGGTCTGGGGAATACCAGGACAGAACACAGCATTCTGAGTGGGAACAGTCTGGCAGAGCAGTACGTCTGGATGTGGCCAAAGTGTCATCAAAGTGTCCGTGTACTAGCGGTGAACTATTGAAACTGCAGTTCCTTCTCTGATGCTGCCTAGGAATGATGACAAACTGGAGCTATGAGAGAGTCCATTTATCCTGTTTGACTGCTGCACTGTATGTTGTGTCCTCTAAATACCACAAGCAAACTGAGTTCCTCCAAACCGCAGTTTCATCTGTCCATAAAACTATGAGAACAAACAGCCAAAAAAAAAAAACGACAAATAGAACCCAAATGATATCAAAGCGCGCTCATCCTGTGTGCAGGTCTGCAGCTTCCTTCCTGATTGACACATTTTTAGCCTGTTTTGACAATAGTTGATGTATTAGTGACGGCAGAACACAGGAACTTCGACATTCCAGCTAATCACTGTGTTCAAAGTTCAAATGTAATCACAGCTAGCCCGCTAATATCTCATCTGGAACTACAGTGTCCCAATCCACATTCCTGTCTGTGGATACTAAACCCCAACCATCACTCTTGTTGTGTGAAGATCCTATAATCTTGGGTTTGCAATGATACTGCCATTTCACAAATACCACAATAGTACACACAACGAGACGGCATTATATAAAACTGAGCAATTTCTATAATGTTATGATCAAGTAAGAACACAACATGTCATCTATGCAACTGAAACATGTAATTATATTGACCTACAGTGAAAATGTAGTATATTGTGCTGTGCTGAAAATTGTCCACATTTTCAGTTATTTCATTTCGTTAGATATTTTTATTCAATATACCTTTAATACAATAACTGTACAAGTTTTTTATTTTATTGAGTTATCAATTCATGAATGAATGAATGAATGAATAAATAATTTAGAAGAAATAATTTTATGGTGTCCACAACGAAATAATAAAAAACTGTAGTTGTAACTGTAGTTGTAGATGTTATGATCATATAAAATGCATCTATGTATCAACGTGCCTAAATGTTATGTTTAAAATGAATTGAATTTAACTGTGAACATTTCTGCAGGTGCCGCCATGTTCACTTGAGCTCATACATTTGCATCTGGAAGTTTGACTTCAAGTTGCATACTGTTGAACTTTCTCAAATTTAGTTGGAAATTCTAATTTTCATTTACATAGAGCATACAACTGGTTACAGAAGGAATATTTTAAAACCATCTAACATTGTATGAAAGAAATTTCATATAAATTTTCTGAGCAAAGTATATTTTGAACTTAACTCTCTCTCTCTCTCTCTCTCTCTCTCTCTCTCTATATATATATATATATATATATAAAGAGAATAATTGTATAGTTGCATGACTGTTGTAAATAAAATGTCCTAAAATGTTGTGGCAGAAATGACACATTCAAATTTGTCCATTTAAATTCCCTGATATTTCCAGGTTGTCCAAAATGTGTCAACATACCCTCACATGTACCACTATTACATATTCAGACTGTTTTCACATACATTAAAATTTTACATACAAACGATTTGAAGACCCTGCTACAGGAACAATGAAGAAAGTCAACAGCAAGAGCCAAACACCAGGAAGTGACCACATGAAAGAGGACTGTCACAGGAAGCCGGCCTCACTTCCTGTCTTTCAGGAAGCAGTGGTTGTGTATTTGAGCCTTTGAGTTTGTGTGTGGAATGGACTGGAATGCCAGGCCACAGAGCCAAGCTGGGCATGGAGAGAGAGCTGCCCTACTGCACTCCTCCTTTGGCAGACTTCTGTTTGGCACCAGATCCAGCCATAGTCATTCTCACTCCAAAGAGAATAAACAGACCACAGATTCAAACCCAAGAGCTCAACTACAGTCAAAGCAGAGCCCACTCCACTGTCCCCTTAAATAATGGACATCTAGACAGTACATATGCCTTATAATGTCTCTGTAAAACACGGCCCCATGGACTGATAAGTATAAATCTTACAGAGAGCTTTAAAGGAATTTTTAATGTAAGTACTGCACGTGTACCATCTGATAGCATGCCACGCATGTGATACATAAGGGTGAAATTAGGGTGAAAATTACTTAAATATAGGATATCTAAGTATGCATACTCTACCAAAGTATGTGAACTCAAATTCTTTGATTTTATGTGTCATTACATTTAGAAATATGCTTCATCATAATTTATAATGCTGCGCAAGTACACAATGCATTCTCAGTGTTGCCACAAGGGGCAATATTGTCGCCATTATACAATGACTTCATATGATTTACACAAACTCAGAAATGTCACTGTGATATAACTGTCCTGATATCATGTGGCGCGACTCCCCAAAAACATATTATGAATGATTAAATTCACCAAAAATACTTACAAATATATTTCATTTTCATTTCATTCAAATTATTATTATTTTTTAAAATAATTATGAAGTTACAAATGTAAGGAAAATAAGTATATACTTTAATTACTTTTTATTTGATGGTTACACCACTATACATTTTTAGAATCATTCAGTGCAGACATGTAAACAATGTTTAAAAAAATGGTATAAACATTTTTTTATTTTTCAAGAACTTGGCAAAAACATTTTAAAATTATTTTAAAAAGAGCTTTACTTTTCTTTACACTGTGTCTACACTGGACGTGAGCAGTGCGATGGGACAAAATTACAGATAACCCATTATAATTAGTGATGGCCCAATTAGACGCCAACAGTAAACTGGTGCCATATTCAATTCCTGACGTAATCCATGTGCTTGCCCTACTTTCTACAACAGTACAAATGGATTTTGAACTTTCACTTTACTGTGTTCAGTGTAGACTAGGGTTGCCAACTTCAGAAAATGAAAATAAGGGACAATTGTGATTCTTTATAGGAAAATAAGGGACAGAATAAGGGACACTCAAAATATTTACACTATACCACAGTATATGTATAAAAAGTGTATAAAAGGTTCTCAGAAATAATCACATTTGTTTTGCTTAACCTATTATGTACAATTATTCTAAAAAGAAGTTTTTGAAATGTCATACAAAAAATGTCACACGTTACACACAAACCATCGGCCTGAGTAAATTGTGACTGCATAAGTGGGAGGTGGATATACTGTGTAATTGCATAGATACATACATATGGAATACAATTTGAACCTCTATGAAATTTTAGTCAGTAAAGCATTTTTTTAAACAATGGCACTTAAAATTTTGGACTAAAATGTTATTGCAACCATGTAGCCTGAATGAATGAAAATGAATATTTTAATATTCAATTAAATAGAACTAAGACAGTTAGTCTGGGTTGCTTTTGGTGTTTAAATTTGTGCTTCAATAATGAGGTTCAAGTTTAAAAATAGGCCTATGCTAGAAGTTAAAATAAAAAAAAAATTCCCCTTGATTTAACAACATTAACTTTCAATAGTGAAAGGTGTCTTCCCTAGACCGCATGTTTTCTTGCCTAGCTGGATGTTGTGCTCATGATCAATAATAACGTTGTTCGCATTCGCCCAACTGATTGGCCTAAATCAAAATTCAGACGATAAAAGGGAATTGTCGTTAGCGCGATTATTGCTCGGACCAAACTGACAATTTTGGTCCATAAGTGTGTAGTTACTGTATTTTGCCTTTATACTGCATTATGGATTTTCAAGGTCCATGGTGGATGAACCAGCAGTCTTTCTGAGCAAGTCAGTTAAACTGTTGGCATGTTTATAACTAGCTACCTGAATAATATAGTGCAGATATTTCAAAGTAACTCTATCATCTCCTTGAATACTGACGTTGGATTCCGCCAAGTACGCATGCTTGCATATAGTATATTTCTGGCTTAGGTGTGTGGTTGTGTATGTATATTTAATTATACACTAAAATGTTAGTGATTTTACGCTACACACTAACATACACTAGTGTTTGTATTTGAGTGAGTGTGCATGTCACTGTAAGCTGCACAGGCAGATGGAGGTCATGTGTTCGGGGCAGTCCATAAGCCAAGGACACAGAGTTCCATTTCTATTTCTCTCCCTTCTTACTTCAATCCCTTCGTCCAAGGAGCCTGAAAGGCCACACTGTTCTGTGACTGCGACCCCTCCTTCCCCCTCTCATTCCATCTCTATGCATCCAAGATTTACTGAAGGCATCAGCATTGGGAATCAAAACCCAGTTCTTTATCAGATGAGCAAAACAACATTAAAACATTGAAAATTCAGTACTGATAGATGGTGGGTTGCCTGAAAGACTAGTCAACTAGTCAGCCTTAACTCAGAGTCTTGTATAATTGGGCTGGTTTGGGGTTTAGATGTTTCTTAAGCACTGTTTTGATGTGTTTTTGTGTTAAAAAACAGCTAGACTGAGAACAATGGAATGGAACTGACAGCAGAGGTCTTTAAAATTTAGACAGTTTTTATACTGGACTATTAACACTGAAATGCAATGCTTGTGGTTTGTTGTTTAAAAGATGCACAAAAATGACTAAAGAATGTACACTGTGGAAGTGGTTGCCTTGGTCACACTAGATTTTTTTAGCATGCAAAATTTCTTCGGACATAGCAACAAACAGGATATAACGTCATGATCAGTGATGTCTTTTTAAAAAAATCAACTTCATAATTAAAAAATGTGAATACATATGATCTATCCACTTCCGTGCATGCAGCGCTGCAAGCCTGTGGCTTTATTTTTTATGTTCTTTCAATTCAAATTTGCAGGTCAGAGTTCACCACAACTGAGCATTGGAACATATATATAAACCATATAACAATTAAATGATTATATTTATTAATTAATAATATTTTTTTTCATAACGCTCTATATATTCAAACAGAATCCCAAAGTGCTAGAAATTAAAAACAAAAAGACAAAAGAAATGTTAAGAATCAATCAAAAGCTCTGCTAAAAAGGTAGGTTTTGAGACCACATTTAAAAGCATCCACAGTCTGTGGAGTCCTCAGATGGTCACAGGGAGAGCATTCCACAGGTTCGGAGCATCTAAGCAGAATGCCTGATCTACAGAGCTTGGTCCTTCTAAATAAGTATCTAAATAAATTCTAAACAAAACACTGGTTCAACCAAATGATTTTCATGATGGAGCAAAATACTAAAGGTGGCGAATCAGCATAATATCAAAATAAATTGTGTTTCAGCTGAACTGTAAGCTTGCAGTCTGATTTGAATGTGATGATAGTACCTGTAGGCCTGCAGAAGCAAGGAACAACTTCTAAAGCAGAACTAAAATGTCACTATAATCGTCCTCTGTGCTCTAAAAAGGAAAGCTCCCCAGGAAAAGACAGCAGAAAGAAGGCCTGTATGACTCAGATGTAGCCACATGTGAGAGCTTCTCTAATGGTTAAAATACACAAAAGACAATTTCCAGCCTGCTCTTAATAATCAGATGTCAAAAAGACTAAAAACAAATAACACCAATGTGTGATGACATAACCTCATTCCTAAAGGACTTCAAAGTGTTATGCAGCCATGGGGGAGTGGATGCCATAACACCTGTGCAGAAGGATAGCAGAGGTTACAACAAATGTAGTTGTGCTCCTCATAACGGTCACGTCTCCGTCAAAAGACAAAGTCCAGCATAAAACGAGGGTCTAATTATGCATTCATTTTGAGCGTTGGCCTCGTGTTGGGTCATGTCTGGTGTAGACAGCGCTGCTTTCTGCTGACAGACATCAAGAATGTGTGAGTGTGGTTAGCAGGAGACAGAGAGAGCGCCCAGACCTGTCATTAGCTCATCACTAGCTCAGCAGGTCTCACACGTACTAAGTATAACCCAAGCCCCAGAACTGAAGCAGTCAGGTGGAAACGAACCCAACTGCTCCGAAGCGTTAGCCCTGGAGAAAAACTAAAAGTTTAGCATTATGAACAAAATCTAAATTGACAGTATCAAGTTTTGTTACATCACAATAAATAAAGGTGCTTTTGTGGGGAATTCCATGGAAGAAAATGGTTTCTATATTTATTACTCACTTGCTAAGGCATAATTTTGGATAATCCAACAAATTTAATACTTTACAAATAGAAGGTAATCTCATTTGACTTGAAAAATTAGCTCATGCCTTTCAGGAGGTGTCACGTCTATACCATGACCACTAATATGCTATAATGTGTTATGCTTTCACAAATACTGTAACTTTGTGGTGGCATACAACTAGTTGTCCCCAACTAGACATGACACTATTCAATGACTTTTTTTGTCATCATCAATCTCTCTGTTTTTTTCTTTGTCATAATAGCCCTGACAGACACAAATTAACCTGCACTTTTATCCCTTTGTTAGAACTGTTATATTGTATTATATTATATTATGTGACGTGACATGTAGCCAAGTGGTGTCCCATACTCGGAATTTGTGCTCTGCATTTAACCCATCCAAGTGCACACACAGCAGTTTGTAGTGAACACACACACACACACACACACACACCGTGAACACACACGCGGAGCAGTGGGCAGCCATTTTTGTTGTGGCGCCTGGGGAGCAGTTGGGGGTTCAGTGCCTTGCTCAAGGGTCTTACATTACATTACATTATATTATTTAGCAAGGATACATTACTCAAAATGACAGTAAAGGCATTTCTAATGTTGCTAAATATTCAAGTTAATATGGTTATTTTGAAGTTTCTATTCAAAGAATCCTGGAAAATTATATCACGGTTTTCAACAGTAATAATAAGAAATGTTTCTTAAACTGAAAACCAGCATATTATAATGATTTCTGAAGGAACATGTGATAAATAAAATTCAGCTTTGTCGTACCAGGAGCAAATCACATATTAAAATATATTGACATAGGAAATGGTTATTGTTAAATTGTAATAATATTTCTGGTCAACAGTATTTCTAATCAATAAATACAACCTTTTGAGTATAAGAGTCTTACAGACCCCAAACTGTTGAATGGTAGTGTATTTAAATTTTTTTAGTTTTTTTTTATAGCAAATATTGATATATGTGTTTAATTGTGATTCATTTAATTAATTATTCACCATATCATGTAATTAACTTGATCAAAATGTTTAATATATTGACAGTTCTGTTTCTTATGCAACAACATTTCATTAGGCAGCACATCAGGGAATTCCCTGAGCTGGCAACAAGACTGGAAACTCAAAAACAATATCCGTGCCAAGTTCTGTCCGTTTTAAAATTATCGTTCAGCTGTTTGGCTTTTTATTCAGCCCCCAGACAAACTTGCAAAGCAGTCGATGCCAATGGTTCATATTATCGGTTGAAAGGCACAGGGTTTGCCTTTGAACAGCGGGACTATGCAGTCGCACAGAGATCATAAAGAGACAGGGACAGATAAGACACCCACAATAGTATATCTCTGTACTCAGCAGAGAATAGACATTGATTTATTGCCAAATAAAAGTGAACACACAAACTCTTTCTTCCTGTCATGCATACGCACACAGAGATTCAGAAGAGCAGAAATTCAACTTTTTCTTTCTCGATCCTTATGCACAGACACACAGGTGCAAATTATTTCTAGCGTGCCAAGTCGGGTCAGTCAGAGTGTCAGGTGTTCAGCACTAACAAGGAAACAATCTTCTCTTAGATTTGCACTATGCAGGCATACTGTGTTCGCCACTTCCTGTTGCGCACTTCCTGTAAATTCCATCAGTGGCATGCTGAAGAAGAATAAATAATTGATGAAAATTCACACCTGATAATCAAAGTCTTTGGCAATTGGGATGCATATCACCAGATTCCTCACAATATGGTATGACTGTACATATCAAATAATCAAACAAAATGAAGATTATCAATGGTAATTTAGCAATGTATTATCAATGGAATTATTCAGAATTCACTACATTACATGGTTGCAGCAATGTCTGTTCAGAACCTACGTATTAGACTGCAATGGTTTTCTTGTAAATCGGAACGATAAACATGCCGTAAACTACTCAAATATGTCTTTCAAATATGTAAATGTCAATTATGTCATTTTACATTTTTTTTCCCCCACACAATATAAATGAGCATCAAAATAAAGCTGCTTTTTTAAAAATGGGGCTCCGGATATTGTCATTTATGGGGGTCCTTGGCAGCAAAAATCCCTGCTCAATGTAATTTCTATAGTATGGTTTTATGACATAGTAAAACAGGAAATTCATTACTCGTGGAAACCTCCAACGACCAAAAATGATCTGAAGTGTTTTTGCCTAAGCACTTTTATTAATTCTACAGTAAGAATGTTTATTTACATAGTAAAGAACGGAATTGTCCTTTTAAGTAAAGCTGTAAAAAAATTCCACTAAAGATAGTCAGTGTTTTTCAGAAAGGGGTGAAATGTTCAAAGCCTTTCAAAATAGGACACTAAACCAGCTTGGAGTGATAGTTGCCAAGTCCTTCGTGACTGACTCTGGCCTGAATGTGTGTCTGTGGGGCCGCCTGACTCACGGGATCAGAATGTTTCCCAAATCAGGACCAGCTCCATCCGAGGTCTCACCAGGCCTCTAGTCTGTCTCTCTGTTTCGGATTCCACTCCGGGGAAATGAAATATTGGACTCCAGCTGAACTCAATACATCCAGTCAATAGCGGAACACAAGACTTCAGTGTGGGCTCATTTTCCTTCCAAAAAAAGATCACGCTCTGTAATCCTGGCTCATGCTGGTGAAAAAAAACAATTTAGCGTCTGATTTCCTCCAGGTTGGCCTAATCTTATTTTGTGTGCTTAATAATACAAACAATCCCTCGGTCGGCCTTCAAAGCATTCTGAACTTAAATACATTGACCACACTTGTTACCACTACCCTTTGGCCTAGTGATGTAGTCAATCCCAAGCTGCTCATAAGGAAAAGTGCGTGGAGAAAGAAAATCTTAATATCTATTTGGGCGTTAATGTGCACATTAGACAGTTGTGTCTCCTCAAGCCTGTGTTGATTTCCGAGCTTGTGTTTGCACTTTGATAAGCTATCTTAGCCAACAGGGCACAATCACGGTAATACATGCTGGCCTACTTTTGAAAGTCAATAGAGGAGCTCTTAAACAGCCTGCGAGGTAGAGGCGGATGGGGAAATGTGACATGCCTGGCGTCCTGTTGTATTTACATATCTGCTTTCATTAAAAACCATCCACAGAGGCGGAAATGACAATCGTCTTCACAATTCTCACGTACCTGGCAACTGCAATGTGTTGCCAAGGAAAAGCAGCTAAGGAAACGTAACAGTTCAAAAGGAAATCCCTGAACAGAACGTGGACCTCTGAAGAAAGTTGTGTAAAAATGAACCAGCGTGATTTTGTGGTTTGGTCAGTTAGGTTTAACGTTCTTATTGACTATTAAACTACATTATAGAATACAAATTTCAGGCATGTGACTTCATCATCATCAATAACCAGGACAGGACAACTAGATGAGCCCCAGATACAGATCCCCTGTAAAGACCTTGTCTCAGACGACCACCGGGACAAGACCACAGGAACCAGATGTGTTCTCTGCACAATGTGACTTTGCTGCAGCCTGAAATTGAACTGCTGGTTTTGTCTGGCCAGAGGAGAACTGGCCCCCCGACTGAGCCTGGTTTCTCCCAAGGTTTTTTCTCCATTCTGTCACCGATGGAGTTTTGGTTCCTTGCCGCTGTCGCCTCTGGCTTGCTTAGTTGGGGACACTTCATTTCCAGCGATATCGTTGACTTGATTGCAAATGATTGCACAGATACTATTTAAACTGAACTGAGCTGGATGATGACATCACTGAATTCAATGATGAACTGCCTTTAACTGAAAAATTAGTGTTTACTATTGTCATTTTGCATTATTGACACACTATTTTCCTAATTAATGCTGTTCAGTTGCTTTGACACAATCTGTACTTTTAAAAGCGCTATATAAATAATAAAGATAACATTATTATTTAATATTAATATTATTAAAAATATACAATTAATATTTTATATTTCATTATTATTTAAATTATAATTAATCACTAAAGAACTAAGAAATATAGTATTATTATATTACAATTATAATGTATTACCATAAGTATTTAATAATAATAATAATTTTTGCTGGCAACATTGCAATCATTTTAACAAACTTTTTACATTTTTTATGCATTTTTTGACAGTTACCATTTAGACATGACTGTTTTTTTTTTTTCTTTTCTGAATCTTCTCTTTTGTCCTTTCGTCCCCTTTTTCTCTCAGCGTCATCTAGAAACACGCCACTCTGACACACCATCGGCTCATGAGCCAGCTGATCACACACTCGTGCTGCCATGGCCGGCCATCACAAAAGAAAACCTGTGTCACGCGATGATGTCGGATCCTACTAATTGAATTTTGGGCAAGGAGAAGCCTACTAGACAGAGCTCCCAGTGTGCGACTCCTCAATCCGATTTTCTCTTATGTGAGGGGGGTTCCTCGCTGATGTGTTCTATTTTTCCTGGAAGAAACCTAGTTTATGCTGGTATCCATGAAATACCCCTCTTTCTACTAATTTACCAACATTCTGATGCAAAATTAACATGCAGAGTCAGTAAATGTACGATAACTTTGAACTGAATGACAGTCTGACCCTCGCTGATATGAATGACATGAGTGATTCAAATGATAGATCTTCTCATCTTTTATCTAATTGGAAAAATTATCATCAGGAGTTTATTGAGGACACTTATATATTTTTTCCCTTTAGAACACCATCTCTGCGTCCCAAACCACGTAATTCCATACTTTATATAATATAAAAAAGCAGAATGCATGAAGAGTGGATCCCTTCCCTGAGTATAGCATTTAGCTTGATAATGTGTTCTCGCACAAGCAGGGGCGCCTTCAGATAACCAAAGGCCCCTGGGCTACAGCATTACAGTAGGACTCCCGACCCCAGAAAACCTTTTTTAAGCTTCCTAACAAGTATTTGTCAAATTTAGTTTTTTGTTAATATGCCAGTTAACATTCACAACACTGTTCTGCTTAAAATGTTAATATAAGCGAATATGCAAATTCACTCTTTGCCACAAGGTGGCGCTTGTGGAACAGCAGAATTATATAGCCGTTACATAAAGTAAACACTACGTTAATATGGGCATTATACGGAGGTAATATGAAAGGAAAATGCCATCAAAACTTTCCTGGCTGAGATGTGAGTTTACAGGTATGATTTAAACACCGTAAATCACACAAAATATTAATTATTCATCATCAGTAGATCAAAACAACACGGCATGTTGGCATAAATGTGGGTTATTTGGTGATTGCTAACTGCGTTTTTATTTTGAAACATGATGTGTTCATGTTTAATTAGTTAAATCACAGCAGTATAAAGTTTAATTATCACATTTAAGCAATAGGACAATTCCTATTTTTCCATCCCCAGATTTAAAATTAAGACTTTGAAGCAGCACTATTTATGGAACAAAGATGACACACAGATTACATCCAAGCAAGTTACTGAACTCTCACTGTATGACGTTACAGAACGTTGTCTGGTTCAGTTCCTTTCACACAGCAGTGTTGTGTTTCTGTTAATCTGCGTGTTGACAAAGATACTCTCGTGCTGCGGTTATTTACTAGCGAATGCATTGTACATTCCGCTTACAGTATATCGATGGAACACGTGGAGCATTCCATACAAACTTTGTGGGGGGAACCTAAACTGAGCCATTCACTTTATAGGCTACTACAACCAGGGCGTCGCTGAAAATGAGTGTGTGAGTTTGTTTACAGAATGCTGTTGTCACTGCTGCAAACTCCCATATAAATAATTATTCAAAAAACATAATTTCCTTGTAGCCAGTGGGCCCCCTTTCCAGTCTAGGCCCCTGGGCTTCAGCCCCTTGAAGCCCGTGCATTAATGCGCCCCTGCGCACAAGTGATGTTGGAGGCAGAGAGTTTTGATACATTGTGTGAAAAGACGGTCTGCCATGACTGAAGGGTTGCTGGCAATTTTCTTTCCTAACATCTGCAAAACAGATTCTGGGTACACACAACCCAGACAATATCAGTCAGCTAGCTTAGCTGAGCATTAGCCAAGCACTTTATGCGCTTGCCAAAGGGCACTTATTTGGTATTTCAGAGCAAACTCCTAGTAGGATACACCACAGTGGTTTCCTAAGGCAGCCCTTTAGTGTTATGCAAACTAGTAACTAATTTTTTAGCATAAATCATCTTCATGCTCCAGGTTTTACAGTTTAACCTATATTAGCCTGCAAAGACAAAATAGCTACAGCAGGCAGAGTCTTAAAGATATCCAAACTCTTTATCGGGGTTGGAACAAGGAAAGATTCTAAGGATGTATAAAACAACATTTTTTTTTTTCAAAATGGACTAGTCAATAGACAACTATTCAACTTTGCTAACCACAGATGACAGCTAATTTTAGACTGTTAGCACATCATGCTAACAACCCTCTGAGAAGTTGTCTTTTAATTAATCCCTTTTAAACCACCACTGCTAAAAACATTTCCTGTGAAAAAGTGCACTTAAATGTATTGGATGTGCACTTGTTGTGTACTTTAAAACTTATAAGTATATTTTTTAAAAACTGTACTTGCAGGTAACACAATACTAATGAAATAAAAGCCCACTTAAGAGTAGGCTACTTAAAGAGAGTACGCTTTCATGACTGTTTCTTAACACACTGAAGTATGCTTTTAAAAAGTGTACTTTGTAATAATTTAAAATTTAAAAACATTTTAAATCATTGTTTTAACAATCTTTTGTCATGCTTTAAAGAAGAACACTTATTTTGATGTGTTGACTAACATACCAAAGCACATATAAAGTACTTGATTATACTTTTAATATATTTAAACACAAGACACACGAGTTTCAAATGAAATAACTATAAAGCATATTTTAGTTTTGCATACACCAGGAGTGTCCAAACCAGGTCCAGGAGGGCCACTGTCCAGCAGAGTTTACCTCGAACTTGCTTCAACACACCTGCCTGGAAGCTTCTAGTATGCCTAGTAAGACCTTGAGCTGGTTCAGGTGTGTTTAGTTGGGGTTGGAGCTGAACTCTGCATGACAGTGGCCCTCCAGGACCAAGTTTGGACACCCCTGGCATACACGCTAATTATAGCAATATAAAGATGTACTCAAGCTCCATTTAAGTGGGTTAAAAATCACTCTGAAGTTCAGGTAAATGCATTTAATATACATTTAAACTATAATAAATTTTCTAACAAGTACTAACAAGGGTTGAAGCTAACTAACTAATCTACTACACTAATCAAATAGTTAGTTGCTGGAAGAAGTCAACTAGTTGACCATCCTTGCCAATCCCTAGATCAACTAAAAAGTAGCATATCTTCACACTGTATACATGTGAGTGTCAACGGGTGTATGTTATGCCCCCAATGGCCCTGTCATGGCATACAAAATGATGGAGAGAAGGTTAACAGGGTTTCAAAAAGCAAAGCAAAGTCGGTGAGTCTAGCACTATTAGTTGACTTCCTCTCCATTGTGTTAGAGCAGGAAGTACTGGCTAGCACTGATATGCATCCAGCTAATATCACCATTCCGTGCAAAAACACTCGAGCTACAGTCTACTTCACAAGGGCAAGTAGCACACGCACCGAGGAGGACAGGTTTGAGAGCTAATGCTTCCTAATCAAAACATAGCCGTCCGATAGCAGAAAAGACAGGAGAAAGGGAGGAAAAAAAGCACATGGTAACTCAGGGTAACAAATGACAATGATTACTAATGGCATAGACCTACATTGAGATAAAAACAGCACTGCTAACAATGAACTTCCATGACTGCAATACACACCATATTTTAAGAGCCTCATTCTTAAAGTCATTTCCTTTGAGCATTTGTACAGCTGTTCCATCAGAAAACATGCTAATGTTATAAATACAGGCCCTGTTTTGGTCTCAAAGGACTCTCCTTAACGTCAGTGGAGAAGACTTAATTGCTAATCCAAGTGACCTTTCTTAGGAGCGCACAAACAACACAGCCTCTTCATGTAAGGAAGAAATTCTATATTTTTTATTTATGTTTGCAGTTAACTGGTGGAAAAGCGTGGTTTGGCTACAAGGTGTCAAACAAGCTAGGCTACCCAGTGAATTAGGTTGACGTCAGCAAAAGCAGGTGATGAATCAAACCAAGAGAGCTGCCCGAGCCAGGGTGGGCGGCCTCAGAAGGAAATAGATATAGCACCTCTCACGCTTATTTTCTCACACATTTTGCAGGTTGTGGATGCTTCTTCATTGGCAGGAAGTGCATCAACGTGACCTTTTAGTGGTGGTTTGCTGTAGCAATTCTGCAGTGAAGGCCCTGCAACAACTTGCCCTTGTATTTTCTGATCTGAGATAGGTTTCAGAAATTTCATAGTAAGCAATGAAACTGAGATAGTTTCATTGCTTACTTTAAAATGAAAAGACTGAGAATAAAAATATAATGGGGGAACTGGCCCTAAATCTATCACAAGTCACTGTGCTTCATGCTCTACGACTACTTAGCGAAGACTGCAAGACCTCTATGGCCAGCTTCAACTCCCCCCATATGCTGTACCACAATCGTCTAGCAGAAGGAACTGAATGATCTACAATTATGACTTGGGATGCAGCCTGGACTTAAACCACACCATGTTTGTTTGTCTGGCCAGAGGTGAACTGGCCCCCCTGACTAAGCTTGGGTTCTCCCAAGGTTCTTTTTTCTTCATTTCTGTCACCGATGGAGTTTGGGTTCCTTGCCACTGTCGCCTTTTGGACTGTCGTCTTTTGGCTTGCTTAGTTGGGGACCCTTAATATTCAGCAATAAATCAACACTGAACTGATTTCAACTGAATAATAACTGTCTACTATTGTACTTTTAGAGCTGCTTTACAGTGAAATTGAATTCTGTTTGCATCAGTGAATCATTATTTTCCTGTTTATCACTGTAAAGCTGCTTTGAAACTATTTGTATTGTATAAAGTAGGGCTGCACGATTAATCGAAATTGAACCAAAATCGCGATTTGGCTTGAAGCGATTATTGAATCACAAAGGCTGCGATTTTTTATGAAATAAATATATGCATAGTGCCAGTAGTAAATGCTGCTCATCTCACTCCCGAGATGGCGTGAAGAACATAGATAAACCATATATTGTCGTAGGTGTATTGTTTTCAATCAGTTCAGGCGTTTCTATCTTCTTCTAATTCAGTTACAGCGATAGCTAGATACCTTTGTCCATATTTGGGATTTCCTGGAGCGTCATGTATTCTATTACTTCTGTGATGCATTTGTGGAGTTTCTGCGTGAAGGCGCCCTCTGGCGTCCAGTATGAATGAAACAGACATTACATGAGTTTAGCACTCAGTAATGTGCACTCAGTCCTATTCTGGCCATAAAGAGGAAAAATAATACTTCTCTCTAAAGAAATTTGAAGTAAACATATGATAACATATGTTTTTCTCCAGTGTATATAAGTGTACAGGAGTTTTTTTCCCCCTTTTTTCTTTCCCCACAGTGGAAGTATAAAAGGCTCATATTTCATATTAAAGGGCACCTATTATGTCCCTTTTTACAAGAAGTAATATTAATCTTATGGCTCTCCTGAATGTGCCTGTGAAGTTTCAGCTCAAAATACCATACAGATAGTTTATTATAGCGTGTTGAAAAGTGTCATTTTTGGGGCGGGTCTAAAAAATGCTGTTTCAGGGGTGTGTTCCCTTACATGAAAATGAGCGGCAACTTCCCGCCCAACTCCAGAAGGGGGCGGAGCCTATACATCGCTGCTTTGCATATGGCAATAAACAGAGAGGAGAAGCAACATGAGTGAGAGTGAGAGGACCGGTATTCAGCCATACATGTATGAACCGGACTCAGACCCAGAACAAGGAGAGACTACAGCAGAAGAAACAATAATGTGAATGAACCAGAATGTCTCAGAATGGTAGTTTGAATAATTTATGTACTTGTATAGTTTTTCACAGCCGCTTTGTAACGATGGGTGCGACACAGCCGATTGCACGCAGACAAAATGGCGGACATGGCACAACACACTGAGAGCTGAGGATATGGTAATACGCGCCTGTCAGTCAATAGCGGTGGGCGAGGCTACCGCAATATGATGTCATATTGCGGACAGGATCCAAACCGCTTGTTTTTTGAGCCTGGTTTGGTTTTATGAATATTAAAAAAAAAGGCTGGATGGATTTTTATCATTCTAAGATGGCTGTGTACACACAATTCCAACACACATTTCTATCCAAACACCTTGTAAAAGTGGATTTTGCATAATAGGTGCCCTTTAAAGATATGGACTCCATTTTTGATTTTACATAACTCCTGATAAAAATTAAGAAATTACTGTCAAAGATTTTTATCATAACAGTATCATATGATGTACAGTTATAGGCCTGTTAACAAGTAACCCTGCAGTTTTCTGTAAAATAAAATTAGTATTGTTATCCTTTTTTATATTTTATATCTTATATAATTATTATATTATATTTTTTATTAATTTGTTTCAAAACTTGCATTTAAATCGCAAATCACAATTTTAACCAGAAAAATCGCAATTAGATTTTTTTTCCTCAAATCGTGCAGCCCTAAAATTGCTATATAATTAAAGGTGACGAAGTGGCTTACGATTTATCTAAAGCTTTGTCCAAAGCAACTTATTATTAATGTCTTAAGCTATGTATAATGCAAAGCTATGAAAACACTACCATTCTATTTAGTATTTATGCAGAATGCAGTATGAATATGGTGTATTACATAGAATATTTACATAGAATATCCGGATGGGCAGTATGCAATAGACGAAATACTGTACCCACAATGCGATGCAGTCCGCCTGACCTTCCATAAAAACGAATGAAACAAACATAATGTCAGACACTGATTTTTGAAATGACATTTTTTCTGGACTCATTGGCTGAATATGGAATAACATACTAGCATACCACTCTTATTATCTTACTAGCATACTATAGCACATTAACACAATTTTTTAAGGGTTAGTTGACTCAAAAATTAAAATTCTGTCAATGTTTACTCACCAACAAGGTTTGTTCTTGCTTGTCAAAAAAAATAAAAAATACGGCTGAGCTTCCAATTCCCATATTGGATTTGATTTATGTACTCTATGTGTGTTAATCAGTGTTTATATGTGAATTAGAACCTATAAAATCAGTTCCTATTCACATGGGTTATTTTTAAGATATCTTTATGAACTTTTTGAAGATTCGGTTTGGGTGAATGGACCCAATGGAAGTTACATTAAAAATATCTTTATATGTATTTCGAAAATGAATGAAAGTCATATGGGTTTGTACGACACGGTGAGAATTTTCTCTTTTGTGTGAACTATCCCTTTAATATTGCAGAAATAGTATTACAAGTATTATACTAGTATGCAAAATAATTGGTTATTTAAATTGTATTTTTGTTTTTTAATGATTTCTTGACTATATAATAACTGTGCAGCTATTACATGTTTTTTTTTCATATCTTACATGTCTCCTACTTTTAAGTACACTGTACTACAAGTACCTTAACACTGCCATGTGTACTGCTTCTACACCCAAATTACACAATTAACAAACATTAAAACTACTTATAGTGACTTCAGATGATGTTTAATTGCATCCTCTGGGCTGCACATATCGTATTAGTATCCATATAGCCAAAGGTTGTACAGAATGGCACTGTGCATGGACAAAGCCACATTTGTGGCGGTCAAGGAGGGAGATATTTTAGAGTGTACTCAGGAGAAAGTGTCTTTTTCTGTGCTTTGATAAAGATTCTGTGTGGTCACGAGTCACGACACACTACTTCATGTCTTTGTGGTGAGGTGGGGTTTTATAGGTGGGTCCGAGGGTTAGCTACAGCTAGGCTATGGTACAGTGGACGAGTGTAGCCCGACAGATGTCTGCCTCTAGGGTGTTATTGCATCCAGGCCGCAAGAGACCTTATTTGAGCGCCGTAGATGCTAACTGTCACGCAACCTTGAACTGTGGGTGGTTAGACTGAAAGATTTTAGTAAGAATTACAGTTTAGAGTAAGAGTACTAATAACTGTTCAACTAATTCATCAAATATGAAAATTTAGGTTGTTTTGGCAGCACTGCCCATCCTCGCTGGAATTGCGTACTATGATCGTGCTAAGGAAAATGCTAATGGTATCAAGAGTGATGATCTCTGACATGCATTCAATTTAAATGCGAGTTAACAATTCTTAAATTTAATTTGAGGTCATGCAAGTTTGAACTGTGAGTGGTTGGCCTGCAGGGTTTAGATATTTAACTCATGCTACAAATATGAGGCTAATGCTGCTGCTTCACACACTGCATCACCTTTAATTATTTCAGTACAATCAATTAAAATTGACAACAATGCACGTCTCTTTAGAGGTGAGATATAAAGGAAGTCCGCACTATACAATAGACAGCTGATGATAATAGGTTGAATGTGTTGTTGCACAAAAAAATTACTAACGATGTGTTGCTTAAGTCTGTCATGCCACTATATGTATAAGAGGGGAAAAAAATATTGTACCTAATTACTCAATGCTTGGTTTGCATTGAATATGTCCGTCTGCTTTGTGAAATCATACCAGATGCCTTGTGTATGAGTGGATCTGTCTGAGCTTATGGGCCACATTCAAACCGACAGGTATATACGTATGTTATGAAGTACTTTATGGTGAAAGAATGTAAAATATTTACCAAAGGGGAACTGAGGGCACAGAAAGTGTACTGAGTGAAGGGAATGCTTATTTTAAGCAACAGAAAGTGGTCAAATCAAGGATGCAGGTTAATTCAACTACATTCAGTAATTTATTTTTAGGAAGTGCAATTCTTTGTACATTATTACTTTTTTATGGAAAACACAAAGTAAGTGAAATATTCATATGTGTACTGACTTAAGAAAGCCCTATTAGAGTACACGTCACAGACTTTTAAGAAATGTCTGAGTTATATTTTACCCCAAAATCAAATGAATAAATTACAAAATTATATTTTATTTATGAAGCTTATGAATAAAATGAAGCTTCTGTTGAACATAAAAGAAGATATTTTAAAGAAAGTAGGTAACCAAACAGTTGCTCCCCATTGACTTAGTATGAAAAGAAAATACTATTTGGTCACCCACATTCTTCAGCAAAAAAAAAAAAAAAAACTGAACGAGACTGAACGTCCTTCTTTTTAACGATGAACGTCCTTCTTGATAAAACTGAGTCCTTCTGAAAACCTGATCGGTGATGCCAATAATTTAAAAAAATCTCAAATATCGGCCTTAATGACATCAGTCAACCACTAACTAAAACTAAAAATATTACAAATAATTTTGTCATTGAAATACCTGAAATAAATAAAATATATTAGATGAAAGTTGAATTTGAAATGTTGCCTTTAATGTTAAGTTGAAGTACTAAAATGACTAAAACTGAACTAAAATAAGGATAAAGATATTACTAAAGCAAAAATTAAAATGAAAACAAAAAAATCTAAAAATAAAAGCTAATTAGAAAGACGTGTGCGGATCAGAGGCCAGATCTAATTGCACGTTGAATTCGATTCCTATTGGCTGAGGCATCAGCCAAAAGTCCTATCATGCGGATTCCACTGCATTTGCTGTAACATTCCAATGGTTCTTTCTTGTGGGAGACGAGGAATGTGGAAGAGGAAAGAAGTTAAGAAAGGGAAGGATGAAAGGAAGGCTTGGGAGGTGATTTAGAGGAAACAGGGGAACAGGAAGAAACCACTCACGTGGCATCAGAGTCAGCACTCTCTCCTTCAGTGATGACATCACCAGCACACTGCCACATAGCCTTGACTTTATTTAAAGTCATGAGCTCAAAATTGAGGAGAACTCTCAATATGACTGAGTCATATTGTGACTAACGTGGACACAGCATGTTTTTTTTTCTTTAATATAATAATATATAACTATTTTATATTCTATTGTATTATATTATTACATATATTGTATTATATTATTACATATTATATTGAACATCTGCTATCGTATTTATATAAATTTGACTTTTATTTTATAATTTACCTTTAGTGATAAATTATTACTATAGAAATTATATATTATAATATATAGTATAAATTATTAGTAAAATAATTCAAAATAATAGAAAACAAATAATTACTCAAAAGTAATAATCACTAATACATATTTGATTATATAATTAATATTTAATTCATAACGTTTTGATGATTATATATATATTCAACATTCAATTCAAATTACAGTCACTATAACATGAACATCTACACTACAGACACAATGAGAGGTCGATCCAGCTTTTCACTCCACGTTTTGTATGAGTCACAGAAACCCCAGTGCCTGTGACAGGAAGAGACTGACGCATGGAAATACTGATCACCAAAACATCAACAACATGGAGCGAACAAGCAGAAACAAAACAAAACAGCTTAAAACTCCCGCCACTTGTTTTCACTCTACTGTGTTGTGTTCAGCCTCCGTGAGTCGGCAGGCCAACACGACATGAATGATTCATTGAAACAAAACGGAGCGCACATGTGGGCACACGTTTAATCTGCCCAAATGGCTCGGCCTCAAACCAAGAATTCACTATCACAAAAACAGAGCTAAAAAAGAAACAGTAAAAACAGGTTAGTCACAGGTAGGGCCTATGAAATCAAATCAGTTCCCTTTCAAGGGAACTTCGAACTGCATCCTCTAGGGGTCGCTATGGGGAAAGCCTCGTCGTGACCCGTGTCTGAAGCATACATTGAAAAAACACCAACAACACGTTGGCCGGCGACAGCCCATGACATCACTACCGGTGCGATTATAGTATAAATAGGCGCCGGGAGAACATATGATGTTATTTCTTTAACATCGTTTGATCCGGGGGCCGGTTCGGCCCGGTAAGAGCAGGAGATTTCTGAGGATGGCAAAGAAGCTGAGGCTGAGCCTTCCCAATCCTCTTGCTCTGCGTATGGTGAGTTTTGAGCGTTATCTTTCTTACGCATTCATCGATTCTAGCATACGAGTTATGCCAACATCGAGGCGATGCTTCGAGTCGCCTCTTGAACGGGGCTCCGGCGCAGGAACCATGGTGGGTGAGTATGATGCATATATATATATATGTATATATATGTATTTAATGTGCTGGTGGTTATGAGAAGAATCCTTCTTGATCATCAGGCCCCCGGCACGACACTGCAAAAAACTCCTGGATGTCCGGGCTCCAGGATATCCCCTCTTGCTGAGGCATCGAGCGGGAAGTATAGGTGGAATTTGCGAGAACCTTCTTGTGTAATGCTGTCTCAGGCAGTGCTCCCCTCGCCTTAGAGGGTCGTATTTGAGCTTGCCACTCCCGTTTGGCCCAGTGAGCGCCCGGGTTCGCTCCGTGGGCTGTTCTCGCGGTAGTATTAGCAGTGCTCCCCTTTACCAAAGGGTTGCCTATTAGCGCGCTATTCTTTCTGAGTTCGGAGTTCTCCTCTCAGGTGAGAGTTGAGTTCTCTGTTTTCCCAGAGCACCTGGAACCAGTAGCATCAGGTGAACTAGGCCCTTCCAAAATTTTCCAAAAGTTTTTGGCTAGCTTGCAGTCTCAGGGAACCATGGTTACATAAGTAACCTGAGACGTTTTATTTTTTCCCAAATTCCATTACATTTTCCCCCAAATCTTTTTTTTTTTCTGGATTGAATTTTTTTTTCTGTTTACATTTTTCCTGCTTCTGTTTTAATGGTTAAATTATTTTTTTGTACTCAAAAAGCATGTCTAATTAATTGAAATAATAAAACTTACACAATTTAACAACTTTTTTTTGTTTTGTTTCTTAACCAAAAAATAATAATTTTTAGGGACAAATTACATTTTTTCCCCCAAATTGTTTTATTTTCCCATATTCCATTTTCCTTCCATTTTAATATGTCTAGATTTCATTTTAATGGTCTTGTCCCACCAGTTGCGTCCTCTGCACACTGAAACTGCTGGTTTCGTCTGGCCAGAGGAGAACTGGCCCCCCGACTGAGCCTGGTTTCTCCCAAGGTTTTTTCTCCATTCTGTCACCGATGGAGTTTTGGTTCCTTGCCGTTGTCGCCTCTGACTTGCTTATTTGGGGACACTTAATATTCAGCGATATCGTCGACTTGATTGCACAGATACTATTTAAACTGAACTGAGCTGGATGATGACATCAGTGAATTCAATGATGAACTGCCTTTAACTGAAAATTGAGTGTTTACTATTGTCTTTTTTCATTAATGACACACTATTTTCCTAATTAATGCTGTAAAGTTGCTTTGACACAATCTGTATTGTTAAAAGCGCTATATAAATAAAGGTGACTTGACTTTATGAGATAATCATTTAAAAAGCATATCTAATAAACTGAATTCATAAAACTTTAATAATTTCTTGATTTATTAACTTTTTTACAACAATAAGGCCTTTGAAATGTTTTACCTTTTCAGGAATTCTGCGTTGTTGTCTGTATTATTATTTTTATTATTTATTATTATTATTAGTAGTAGTAGTAGTAGTAGTAGTATTTTGAGAAGTACATTCTACTCTACAATAGTAATATATTTCTGTCACAATTTCTTCAAGCAAACTTTTATTTTGATGGGTAGATAGGAAGACGCAAATGTAGATATGTAAATTATGTCAAATGAAATCCCACAGTTTATGCCTGATAAAAATAAAAGGCCAGCATATCCCTATTCTCTTGCAATCTTGAAATAAAATCAAGATGAAATACTTGATATCCTTTTTGGCACGGAAGTGGGTCAACATTTGAATATTGTGTGTAAAGGCATGTCTATGTGTGTGAGAGTGTGTATGTGTGAGCATGAGCCAGTCACTCTGTGTCTATGTGTCATAATAGTGGGCCAGTCTGACAGGCACCACGTATAATCACTTTAGGGCAGGACTTGCACAACAGTGGAGAGGGTAATGCCTGCGGTTTGGGGCCTCGGCAGCCGGCAGGCTCATAAAAGTGATGGCTACAATATTCTCGCATACAAATACTGGCATGAAGATGCATATTTCTCTCTCTTTTACTTCCATGCACAAAAATGACACAAAAAGGCTCCCTCATTTGTCACTCAGCAGCAGATGAACCTCTTCTTTCTAACAGAAAATGTGATGTGACAGCTCAATCTTCTTCCAAAGGAGTGCTGCCTAATGACAAACATTATATCTGCTGGCAAAGTGCACAAAGTGATTTTCTTTTCATCACGAATATTATATTTCCATAATATTGTGCTGACCTACATACACATAAATTCAGGTTGACCGCTTGAACGGTTTTGCCCATTAATCGGCACACATAGTCGATTGCTTGAACTATCAGCTATCAGCAAAATTCCATACTGATAGTTTTTCCAGGTTGCGTCCATTTCTGGAGTGGCTGAGAAGGTCCACCATCATTATACAATACGAGAACGAGAGCGGCCTCTAGAGGCAGAATTACTAACACCACGTGCTGTTTGTTTTGACAAGAGGCTGCGTGCTGCATAGAGCGTGACACTTCAAATGCACATTTAAAACAGACAATGAAATGGGGTGTTTACAGTATGCTATAGTACATGTTTTTATATCATTATGAAGTAATTAATTTGTTGACCAGATGCTGCATTAGTGGAAAAAGGACAGTTATCGCAGTTAAAACAATGTGGCCTAAACACACGCAAGTCTCACACAAATGTTTAATGTCACGATTGTTACCCATCTATTTGCATTAGTTTATAAACAGCTGGTCACTTTTATGCATTTGATATCCAGAAATGTTGCATATTTTAAGGTAGTGACATGAGAAAGCACATTGATATGTTCATGCAGCTGACAGAAATCTTGCCGCACCACAGAGGGCCATTCACATAGTTTTCCATTAAATTACATTATATTTGTCCCAAATCGTTGTTAATGTACATAATGGCTGGAACAGATTGTCTATTGTGTATTTTTCAGCGAAAAGTTTGTCTTTCTGTGGCTCTGATAAAGTCTGTATGCTTCATATAGACAGCTATAATATAGTATAATATATAATATATAAAACACGTTTTCTCTTTCCATTTTGCTCTGTTCAAACACCGAACTTCAAACTCATCGATGCCACTTTGTTCATTTCTGAAGTGAATTTTTGCCTGTATGGTGATTAAATAAACTGTTTTAGACCGCTGCTTGAATTGAAAGTGACGGTTCCGGTATGTGATATCTGTTGTCCTAGACTTTTGTCTGGTGTGCGACTGTCATGTTTCATTTTTATTAAGCTAGATAATCATGAAGTAGGGCTGCACGATATATCGTTTCAGCATCGATACCGTGATGTGCACATCCACGATAGTCACATCGCAGGATGTGCGATGTTTAGTATAGGCTACTGATCGTTATATTTATACTGATTGTTTTCTTTGCTCACACACAGACACCGCGTCTACAAAGGACCCGACAGCTGTACAGAGATACCCATTTTAAATACATTTAGTAGCAGAGCTACTGCATGCGTTTTTCAGTGCTGGAAATCCGTTTATCCTTTGTTGACACTTCTGCGTCGTCGTGGAGAGCGCAGGTCACGGTTGCTTAGCAACGGCAGACGCCAAGAAAGCGCAAGCTCCCGAGCGCTTTGGAAAGTAGCAGAAAAGCGGCGTGGCTTCCGTTTTCTACGCGTTTTTAGGCGCGACATGTGAACGGCCCCAAAGTCTGTCTAGACTGGATGCGACAAAGCGATCGTTGCCCATCATTTGAACTTTGTGTCAGTATGTCATAAAGAGAACGCGGCATCAGTTTACTGTCGGGGATTTGTCGTGCCACTCCGCATCAAGTGTAGACAGCATCACTGATTATAATGGGTTCTATTGTATTTTGTCGCGCCGCACCACGCCGCTCACTTCCGGTGTAGACACGGTTAGAGCCACGCAGATGCACGTGAACACTGAATTCTGTTCACTTCTGCATCTATTTGTGCCTGAAATACTGTGCTCTGCAAGTATCCATGTAAACGCAGTTGCTTATGGCTTAGGTGAAGGGAAACAACTGAGAAAGAAAATGGATGTGTAACAGTGTATTGGTTTACAGCAGTTTAATGTTCCTGAGGCTTTCTGTGTTATGAATGTTAATCAAACAACAAAACACAAAGACAAATCACTTTTGTAGCTTTAACACAGATTTATTAGATTTAATTTATACAATGAAGACTATGCAGTGTTATTTTAGCATCACTGATTATAATGGGTTCTATTGTATTTTGTCGCGCCGCACCATGCCGCTCACGTCCGGTGTAGACACGGTTAGAGCCACGCAGATGCACCTGAACACTGAATTCTGTTCACTTCTGCATCTATTTGTGCCTGAAATACTGTGCTCTGCAAGCATCCTTATACACGCAGTTGCTTATTGCTTAGGTGAAGGGATATTCAATTTCTGTACCTGAATATTGTTAGACTTACCTGAAAAACATAAAGCACTGCTTATTTCATTTGCATCTTTGTTCTGTTCTATTTATCTATGCTTGTAATTTGTTTATTTCCTATGCTGATTTACTCGCCTAAAAAATCACCTCAATCATTGATTTTTTTTTTCCAAATAAACTATTCAAGTCATGTGGTGATTTTTTTTTCATATCGCAATATATATCGCAGAAAAATAAAATATCGCAATGTGAGTTTTTTCCAATATTGTGCAGCCCTACAATAAATGTAATACCTCAGTGACAACAAATGTTTTTTCCTAAACATACATACCTTAACATACATACCTACATGTATTATCCATTGCTTTAAATTTAAACATTTAAACATATTGATTTGAAACAATTTGTATTTTATTATTTCAGCAGAGAGAAATGATCACAGTACCTTAATGCTGCAGATGGGGGAGGGGGCCTGAGAATCATCAAGCATTCTAAAATAGAAGCAAATAAAGTGTGAGATTATACATAAAATATACACATGTATGTGATTTCAATGCTATGGTATTTGTGTAGATATTTATTTAAACATGGCCAGGATGTCAATGCATGGCATGAGATGGTAACACTTTACAATATGATTCCATTTGTAACATTAACTAAGGTCAATAAAAGCTGTTGAAGTATTGTTCCTTGTTAGAGTGTTAATTTCAACATTTACTAATACAAATTACTTTTAAATTGGCATCTGTTAACATGAATGAACTATGCACTATTAATGATCAAAGTATAATTAACATTTAATATTTTATTTATTTATTTATTTTATATATTTATTTTTTTATTTATTTTTTTCCTCAGAAAGTTCAGCACTATTTTAGTTTTCATTTAGTATCCATTTTAAAAACTGTCGGTTTATTAATCGGTTATTGGCCAGTGTGGTCCAACCTAGCTATCGCTATTGGTAAAATCCACTATCGGTAGACCTCTACACATAAAAGTGCCTGTATACAAGTAGTAAAAAGATTGTCGATGTTTGTCTCCAGTATTCAGTGTCACATGATACTTCAGAAATCTAATATGCTGTCAAGAAATATTTATTATTGTTATCAATGTTAAAAACAGTTGTGCTGCTTAATATTTTTGAGGAAACTATAATACATTTTTTCAGGATTTTTGAAGACTAGAAAGAAGCATTTAATTTGGATTTTTTACGCAACAATGTAAAATAATTTATTGTCACTTTTGATAAATTTAATGCATCCTTGCTGAATAAAAGTATTGTTTTGACAACAAATATATGGCGGTCGATTTAACGGATTAATTTGGTGCGATTAATTATGAACAAATGTTTTTTTTTTAAGTGTTAAAATGATTAATGCATTTAATGCACCCTTCTCCAGTCCAGACCTGTACGTCATCTTACATTGCACTCTGACCAACAAAATGCAGGACAATTGGCTGTGTAATGTAGCCTATTAGAATGTAATTATATGTCCCTTAAAGATATTTTCAAGATATTTTGTCTTTTATTTATATAATATACAGTTTAGAAATATCACATAAGCAAGAGTGCTGTTTTTTCTTGAATATCTGCATGATTGCAAATGTGATCTTGTTTGTTTAACTGTTGTATAAAATCAGTTTATCTTTTAGATCTCTGTAATAGTGCTGTAAAGAGGAAAGCAGTTTCCATTGTTACTGACCCCTCTCATAATCTGTATCTCTTTTTTCATTTACTTCAGGTTGTAGGTTTAGAGCTCCATTGGCCAGAAGGAAAGCTTTCAGTAATTATTTTATTCCGACTGCAATTTCTATTTTAAATAAGGCCAAATAGTTATATTAGTATATTGTGTTTTAGTCTTGCATTTATCCTTAAAGGGTTAGTTCACCCAAAAAATGAAAATTAGGCTGCGTTTTACTCACCCCCGAAGCATCCTAGCCTAGTTGTATGGCTTTCTTCTTTCAGACTAATTCAGTCGGAGTTATATGAAAAATTGTCTTTGATCTTTCAAACTCTATCATTGCAGTCAGCGGGTGTTGCAATGCCGGCATGCGCAATGCTGAACTCATATGTCATGCTCCCGGAACTGCTTCTGTGTACAACTGCTGGCGCAAGCTAGATTAAAGTGATTATTACGTTTTGAATATGGATATTTTTCTTACAAAAACGCATCGATTTGCTACAGGAGGCCTTTGTTCACCCAACCCCCGGATGTGTGTACTGTATGTGAGCCTTTTACCTAAGACAAATTTCTATCACTGGTTGATAGACAAAGTTTTTGAATCTTGAATCTTGCTCAATTTCACAGACAAAAATAGAACATAAAACTGTTGTGCCTTTCAGAACAACACACAGCGTTACTGAATGAAGATAGACATACAGATGATTGAATTTAGTTCCAGATGACCTGTTAATTAAATTTTCCACCTCAAGATTTTTTATGTTTTCATAATGACAATTACCGAATGTACTGGATGTTTCTGAATGAACATTTTCAATAAATGGTACAGGTGAACTGAGGAGGAAGCCTAGCATTGTGAATGTCAGGGGATATCTATGCATTTTCTATCTCAAGGAAAATCTTGTTTTCCATCACATGATGAGCCCTTTAATGATAGAGCTGATTTACAGTGAAGATGAAGTAGAGTTTCTGACACTGGTGCCGTGCTCACCTACTGCCATACCAAACAACTTTGTGACTCACTCTGACTCACTCCCCATGACTATTTGGTTTTAAATGGTCCAGTATGTCTACCCTCATGGGCTCTTAAATCTAGCAAAGAGAAGGAAAAACAAACCAGTTGGTGCAAATTCCTTCAGTTGGATTTTGCTATACCAAATTTCCAGAATATCTCTGACCTGTAGGTTAATATTGTGTGATTGAAGTCACGCAACCATGTTGTAACATTGTCATAAGAGCTGCAAGTGGAAAACTGCTCAGTTGCTACATAAATAGCCTACTGACTGGGAAGCTTACATTTATTTGTCAGGTAACAGCCAAGGGTGACACAGTATTTAATTTACCATACAGTATACAGACAACACTTTTTTAAATTCATATAATAACACTGGAAATTTGAACTATGTGTTGACCGCTGGATTAGAAATGTCCCCGGTTTTCATTTCAGAAATCTGGTCACCTTATAATAGCCCAAGGCTCCAAACGTCTACATCACTGCTGAAACATATAATCAGTGGTGAAACTGTCCAACATGTATGTCCAAATATTTGCCATCTTTCTTCTTGTATTTATATGTTATGGGGTTGGCGGAGCATGTTGCAACCCAAACAGCAATCCTGCCAACATTCAGCTCAGTGGCCTCTTACCTCATACAATACCCAACCCTGATAAACTCAATCATGAGGATGTGATGTCCTGTCCCTGGGCTGCGGCCAGTGGTCTGTCGAGATATCAGTGTGTTTTGACAACAGCGAGGGCGGTTACGCCACCCTGCCCAGACAGGCAGATGGGCACAGGAGGGTGTGGGGAGAGGCATGCTAAGCCCCAAAATACTTCCCCCCTCCTCCTCGTCCAGAGTTTAAATGCAGCAAATGGTTTTAAAGGTCTGCTGTGGACTTGCTGGAAATGTCCTACTTGGAAGGTTTTACCAAAGTGCACTCTTACATCATAGGTGAGGGAACTCAGATCACTATGTAACACGGCTCAAAATACACTGCCTTGCCTAAGCTCATTGTTGATAAACAAAATAAGAACAACTGTTAGTAAACTCTAAGGCGAGTTCAGGCTTTGACAATTTCGCGCAAAGGTCTCTCCCTTTGGAAATTGTGTAGCCATTGACAACAAATACTGTAATCGCAATGAATTGCTTGAGTCTGATTTCTTTGGACACAGTACCGCCAAACACTTGCGGGAGAGCAGAAATCTGCAGAACATATTTTCAACGATTGGAAACGTGTCCCTTGGATCCCACAGTACTTGAAGAATATCAAACATTGCTCTTGTTAATTCGCTTTTCTCTGTCAGTGGTATGTTTAGTCTGGAGAAGGGTGCAACATAAATCTCTGCTTCTTGTCGCTGGTTCTTCTGCATTCTCTGAGGTCAAAAAAGTAAACAGAGTATTGAAGAAATAAAAGGGCTAGGATTGTCATCTCGACTTCCATGCATTAATATGTGCCAAGCCAAGTCATTTTTTTTTTTCATGACATTAAAGCAGGGATGTCCAATCCTGCTCCTAAAGGGCCACTATCCAGCAGAGTTTAGTTTAAATTCTAATTAAACAAACCTGAATCAGCTAATCACGGTCTTCAGGATTACTAGGAACTTCCAGGCAGGTGTGTTGGGGTAGGTGGGACCTAAACTCTACAGGACATCATCCCTCCAGGAGCAGGATTGGATGATTTAGTCCTTTTTATTTCCATTTATTCCCTCACAACGTTCCAAATCTGTAGGCTTTCCTTTTTCTGCATAACACAAAAGGTGATTTTTTTTTTTTTAGAATATCCTGGCCTTTGTCCATATAATGGAAGAGAATGAGGACTGAGGCTGTCAGGTTGACGAAAAAGGATCAAAATATGTGTCCCCATTCAACTTTATTATATGGAAAAGAGTGGCCAGAACTTACTGTTCTTCAGAAGTCACACAGGAACGAATGTATGTCATTTGGAACAACATTAGGCTGAGTAAATAATGACAGACATAACATTTCTGGGAGAACTCTTTTAAAGCAGGGGTGTCCAAATCCTACCACTGGAGGGCCACTATCCAGCAGAGTTTAGCTCCAAACCTAATTATACACATCTGAACCAGAAAATCGGGGTCTTCAGGATTACTAGAAACTTTCAGCAAGTGTGTTGGGGCAGGGTGAAGTTAAACTTTGCAGAACATTGGCTATGCAGTAGCAGGATTGAATACCCCTGCTTTAAAAAGTCTGAAGTAAAGCAAACAAGCCTTTAAAACTAAACGTTCCTTCAGAAAGCACAACCGTATGACGCTGTTTTTTCATACACCTTCACACACCTATGCACTTGCATACACATATGGCTACTACTCGCATGCCAGGAATAGTGATTCAGCACATAAAACATTCACCATAACAGTGTGTAGACTGAAAGAAATTATAGCGATAAGGGCTGCTCGATTATGGCAAAAATCATAATCACGATTATTTTGGCCAATATTGTAATCACGATTATTAAAACACGATTATGAGGGGGCCATATGACCAAAACTTTATATGAGTGATTTATTTAAAGATAGTGATACATATCAAATATATATTTCCTGTAAATAAGGCTGCTATGACATCTACATTGTAAAGACCAGCGGAATTTCAAACAAACAAAAAGTCCTAAAAATGATTGAAAATAATGAAACTGTCAGTAATAAAAAAGCAAAGGACAAATACAATAGAATAAAAAGATAAAAAGAAACAAACTGTGCTTTAATGTTTTTTTATTCACGTCTCAAGCAGTTTACAGCCTACTACAGAAATTAATAATCAAATGTAAAATAAAACAGCATAGTCTTCACTGTAAGAATTTAACTTTTTTGTTTCTTATTAAAGCTACAAAAGTCCTTCATTCAAGAGCAGTGTGTGATTTTGAATTTGTCTTTTGTTGTTTGATTAATATTAAGCACACAGTCGCAGCAGGAAAATAGCCCGCTGTCACTTTAAGAGGCGCACAGATCCAATTTACTGTTACACGCGTATTTTCATTCTCAACGCTTTACATTCATTTATTAAATGACAGACGAAGGTATACATGAATAATCACTAAGTGCCGCATTTTTACAAATTTTTGCGTGTATTTGACCGTTTAGGCGCGCACCTTGAGCTAAAAGATTAGTTTAATAAAAGATTATTAAAAGATCCGTCTCTGAGCGCATATATCTTCCTGAGGTGCAGCGCAAGTTCTCTTTCACGCTTTTAAAAACATGAATAAATATACTTATATAAGTCAAGCACGTCCCATTTTGCTGGAGGAACGAAAGTGCAGCGCTGGAAATGGGGGCGGAATAATCATCGCAAAAAAAATGATTATTGTATTTTCATAATCGTTGGAGGCCAAAATCGAAATTGTTTTTCGATTAATTGCACAGCCCTAATAGCGATAGCCTACCTTAAGTTGAAGGAGGAAGGGAAAGGTAAATGAGGTTTATTGCAAGACTAAAGGCCTGGAATAGAATGTGCTCTGAAATTACATGTCCACCGGCCCTTGTATGTCAGTTTGTTGGGTCTGCACTAATGCAGGTCACATTAGTGCACAAGAGAGGCAAGAGGCAAGAGGCAAGAGGCCCCCCCCCCCTTGAAGGAGTTCCACTGACTAACAAGTGGCACCAGACTTTGGCCTGAAGCTCTCGGATTCCAGTAAACGTTTCACTATCAAAGAGTATAGAAGCCCAAGAGGCGAAACTCTGTAGTGATAAGGGCAACAGTCTATAGATGGCGCTGCGGAGGTGCTGCCGCCATTTTGGACTGAAAACTGCTGATAGTCGCTAGAAGATGCGAGGGAGCAAGTAGGCGAAACGCAAGCATTCTACTCCTTTCTTATGTCTTACAGTCTCTTTTAGATTTTTTTTCTCTCACACGAACACACAATTGCTGCTGATAGTTTTGATCTTTTACTACCACTTCCACTTTATTCCTCTATTACTATTTACAGTTAATGTTAAATGTGTGCACTTGATACAGTACAGAAATATTATCTGTCTTATAATCTCTTCTCTAACACAATTGCTGCTGATGATTTTGATCTCTATTGCTTATTTGATTTTGATCTATTACTATTTTCAGTTAAATGTGTGCACTTCATACATGACAGAAATTACAGAAACCTCCCAATAGTTGGTGGAGTCCTTGATACAATGTTTGCAAGTTGTTCATATTTTGTGATATTTGAACTGTTTTTTATAAATGTTATGAATGTGCGACTGGCTCCTATTATTCTACGCCGTTTTTTGTGTAGTTTTCAGTCCAAAATGGCGGCGGCACAGTCACATCATGGGTGCAACTGTTGCTATGGAGCGTTCTGTTGAGTTTCGCCTCTTGGGCTTCTATACTCTTTGTCATTATGCAACCTTTAATGAGTGTCGCCTTATCTGAACTCAAGCGAAAGCGCGCATCAGGCAGCCAGAGCCTGAGGGGATGACTGAGGAGCACTCTATCCGTCGCTTTGGCCATAGTGTAGCTTTTACAATTAAAGACAGCCAGCGACCCATTTTATGCAGAGTCATATTTGATTAAGTGTAGAGACCCATGCGTAAGCACAGGTGACAGTCGGAAGAGAGGCTGTTGCCAGGATGCGAGACGAGGGAAGGGGTGAGAACAGAGGGTAGGTCAATGCTTTTGGACGAATGCATGTATCCTTCATACTCAAGTACAAGGGCTGACTGCACTGTCCCAGCAGGAGCTTCACAAGCAAGGCACAGATTTCCTTCAGCCAAAATATGTGATTCTTTGAATGATGTTACATATAATGTTCCCAGCTCTTCAAAGAATTAACTGCTCTTTCTCGCAGTAATAGAGCGGGAGGCAATGTGAAAACATCCTAGGGAGCAGTTGTGGTCAAATTTTCGAACCCAACTTGCCTCCTCAGTGAAAAAGTTATCTCAAAAATGGCATATAATAATAAACTAAATAAATAAATAAATAAATACATATAATAAATAAAATTAACATTCAATATTTATGTAATGTAAATGTTTATTTACAACTCATTTGAGTGTTGGTTATTAAACAAATTTGATTAATTAATAAACTTTATTTTGGGTTTTGGTTTTTCAATAACTGAAAACTTTAACTTTGGTTTCTGTAAAAAATGCATTTCGCTGCATCGATTATATAAACACTATACAGGGTCATGTGGAATCTGCAAATTTTCTTTCAGATTTTCTCCATTGGGCAAACATCTGCACATCAAATTAAATTAATTTATAGATTGATATCAGTCCAGTGTTTGGCCATGATAGATATAATTAAATGTCTATAATTATAATAATAATAATAATAATCATTCAAATTAATAAATAATATATATACCTGTTAGACTTGTAACATAAATATAGCTTAATATACAATTAACATTTTTGTAACTTTATAATTTTAGTGAACACATTTATTATTATTATTATTATTATTTAAGGTTACTTTTATACCATAACTACATTACATAGACATTCTAATCTCTAGTTATCATATCGCCACTCAGAACTGAAAAACCTATATTGGTTACTACTTGCTATACAAGTGACAATTAAAATATGACATCCACAAAAATATTTTACAATATTTCTGATCCCAACTGTTTTCTATGATGGCCGGGGTGAACGTACCTGAACTGAGGTCTATGTTTTGAAAACAGTTTTCAAAAAGTGTCAGTTGATTGGAGGATGGGTTATCACAGGAGAAAAGTGTGATGTACTACAGGACAGGAAAATCGACTGCGGACACCAAAGAGCGCTCAAGTGATTGGCGACAGAGACCTGCATCAAATATTTACACTGCGAGAGTGACGTATGTTTCATAGATATAGCAAGAGCAAATGGAAGAACAACACAGCACAGATCAAACCGAACCGTCTAGGCATGTTTGTTTAGAAACACTCGGAGACCTCATATCACATGTAACCTTTCAAAACCTACACATGCAAGAGCAACTAGAGTTTACCATTCTCAGATAAACACCACAGGAGCTTCACAAAAGACTTCACAGCACAACACAAGAGCCTCTCTACAGAAAGCATCAGACTCATCTGCATTGTCATAGTTTGTGCTTGTGCAATTTCTGAATTGAAAACACAAACTAGACTGAACCTGTGGATTAGTGGTTAGTGCATGTGCTTATTCATAACAGAGGAGTCAAAATTATGAAATAAATAAATAAAACACAGCAATGATCTGGTTTGAAATCTGAAATCTGAAATGTCCCTTATTGGTAAATGATATGCTATGGACGTCTGTGCAGAAGAGATGAGCTATCATGTCAAGTTGCTTAGATATGGCTGACTCACTAGGTTAAATTTCCTATTAATAGAGGTAATTTATCATTCACTAAAATCTGGAAGGAAAATGCTAAATGTGTCTAAATGCTACATGTCTAAATGTGACAGTTATATCTATATCATCTATATATATATATTTTTGGATAAAAGCGTCTGCTAAATGACTAAATGTAAATGTAAATATCACAACAGTTATTAAAGTCAGAATTCTAAATAGAATGTACGATGCCAAATACATTATTTTATTTTATTATATTTATTATTATTTAATAAATTGTATTTACTCATATTATTTTTAATAAATGAACAAACAGGTTATATTATTTAGCTTTTATTTATTCAGATTAGATATGTATTAAGTGAAAAATAGATAATATTCTAACATATTATATATAAACGTGTATATATGTAACCTGGCTTCAAGAATTCACCCTTTGGAGGTGTGACATTAAACTGAAAGTTACTTTGTCAAAAAGAGTTACTTTATCCTCTGGACTGAAGCCCAGACTGCAGCAATACAGAGCTCTTCTCTGCTTCACAAACTGACAATTTAGCCAGATGATTCAGCACTGAGGGTTGACTGAGGGGTGTTGGGGGCTGTCAAAGATTCAATTCTCTTGTCATGATCAGAGCATGCAAGGAGCAGCGCTGATAGATTTCTCCCCCTCTCACCCTTCCTTTTTTCTCTGTGTGACTACCAGCTCTCTGGAGAAAACAAAGCTGGCAAAAAGCAAAGTGCCTGAGTCCCTGTGTCTTCCCCGAAAGTGAACTGACTTCCTGGAGAAAGATGCCTGCCAACATGTTACAGCTTAGAGTTTAAAGTTACATTTTTCTCCAGCATCAAGATTTTGGATTAAAATTCATATTAATGTAAAAGAGAAAGTTTTTCATCAATTTTATGATTTCTCTATTTCATTTCAAGGTATATGCAATACAAATAAACCTTGCAGTCTCTTAATTAATTAAAGACATTTTTTTTTTTTTATATATATGATATATATAAATTATATATATATATATACTACTACTACTACTACCACTACTGCTAATATCTTAAATATATCATTTTAAAAAATTAAATTGAAATCTTAAATGAACATTAATCGATATCAGCATTCGCCAACAAAACAACAACATGTGTCTGGTTGTTACAGATAACTTAAAACAACTCAAAACCAATGATTTTCAACAAGCCTCTCCTTCCTTTCAACATATTGGTTTGGAGTGACAGAAGCTGTGCCCCCGAGGGACCCTTTAACTGATCATTACCAGCGCCACATTGTTTATGGGATCAGAATAAAATTGATCAGTTCCTGCGGGAAATTTCCTGTGGTTCTCAAAACATTGCCCCATTATGAGTCACATGTACTAAGCATTCAATCACCGCACAGATCATATCAGTTTTACAACCTCAACACAAACACACACAGATTTGACATTGGGTTTATCAGATGTGCTTCCGATAAGAGTGGGAAAGCCGCTGAGTGCTGCCTGTGCTACTAAGAATTTTGTGTCTTCAGAGATAAGAGGTAAAACACACCCTTTTCCAAATGCATTCAGTCATCAATGCCTCACCAGCGGATGCACAAAAGCATGACAACCGTGGAATGCTGGCACACAGACACACAATAAATCAGAGGGTGGAGCGGATCTTTCCTTGTATGCGTAGACCGCCATGCTTGCATACTTGGCAAACATCAGAGGGGTATTGACAGTTAATCCCGCGGATATTAATAGTGTGCAGTGTGATGATGCACTACACCTAACAACACAACTTTGGACCCACTTAATGAAGAGGTTTCCATGGATATAAAAGCACTGTTTTCCTGTTTCTCCGGTTGCCAGGGTGGTTCAGGCATACCGGTGGTACAACAACGTAAGACAATGTGTCACCCGAACTGATTTATTGGGATCCACGTATCTTCTGCTAGTGTTTGATCTAGCAGAGCAGTCGATCTTCATGACACATAAACATGACCAAAGCTCAGTCTTATGGATCACACTTACAGTATGTTGAACTCTACTTCGAGTGAATGAAGACTCAACCTCAGGGGAAAAAAAACTCAACCTCTAGTCTGTGTGGTGTCTTTTCATGACCTTAAAAACATTATTTATTCCATTTAAGCTTTTTTTTTTTTATTGACAATACTTATTCAGTTAATCAAAACAATATAAAATGTGTTTACTATATTGGAATTTCTGTTTTTGGAAAAATGAAAATAAGTTGAATTCTGATTCTCTTGATTAAAGAATATTGCAATAAATTCAACCAGATCTGATGAGAAAACAACTATTTTAGTTACGAGGTGGCGATTTTGTTTGAATTTATACAATGTGATTTGTACGAACATGTACAGATTTTAGAAAAAAGTATGAAGGTCCGTCCCTAAATCTATCCGTCAGTGGGCAGATTGTATGTAAAAGTACAAATGAGATTCATACAAATTAATACTAGCCACCAATTTGGCAAAAATACTTAAATAGTTTAGAATTTTCATGAATGTATTGGATAAATGCTGCATTTTCTCAATGCTACTCTAGGTCTGAATCTGGGCCTTGAGGGGTCTTGTCTTGGTCTGCATCTTAGATGGTCATGTATTGGTCTGGGTTTTAAGGGTCTCAAGGTGTGGTCATATTTACCATTGTTATGCAAATTCTTGCCGGAGAAATACAGGGTTAAAATTAGTTGCATGAGTTTGATGTGTTAACCAACAGAAAGCTGTTTGGTTTAAGTGACATCTGTCTGAGCTTAGTTCAGACTTCACTACATTATTGAAAATAAACAAATCACCTTTTATCCCACAAAATTTTGCTAATGTGACCAGACCTTTAGTGGCTTTTGTAGTGGTCTGGCACTTAGGGGGTCTTGTATTGGGGATGGGTCCACCTTTTTTTCCTGTCCTAACTTCAACTCCAACAAGTTCTACCTGGAAATGTGGAAAGATCCTACAAGTATTTGCTGTCAGCAGGCTATATCTATAAAACACTTGTTACTCGGGACCTGTCATGTGACATGGGTCAGCACTTGATCTATTGACTGCACTGCAACACCTCGCCATGTGCTGCCTGTAATGAGAAGCAATCATCTGTCCTATGAATGGAGACCATTGACAATCCCATGACAATCCTAAAACAATAAGTGGAGAGATACAGAGTAATCACCCCCTGAAACTCAGGACAGCAAGAATCAATACCAACTGCGCAAACCCCAAAAGTTCGCATGTCATGGGGACGTTCACACAAGACGCATTTTTGTTTTCTTAACAGCTGGATGGGAGCGCAACTGAATGAGAACCTTGGTAACCAAGACGCGTTTACAGAAGTTGAACTGGTTGGCGTAAAAACCCAAAACACAAGGCGCAACTGAGTGTACAGACCAAAACTGAAAACATAAATACCTTCCAACCAGCAGAGCTGTTACTATCCCCCTTGTCCTTAAAATAAGGGACGCTTTTCACCATCCAGTCGTAGATCTGAGACAAGGTGAGCCGTTTTTCAGGGGAGCCCTCGATGGCTTTGGTAATCAGGTCTGCGTATGACATATTCCCCCAGGCGTTGCGTCTGGACGAGCTGCTTTTGCGCTGAGCGGCTGCAGCGGCGGCGGCCACCGGAGAGGACAGCACGGGCACCTGTTGCTGGTGACTCGGGATTTGCTGCTGGTGGATGCAGTTCTCCTGGCACTGGAAATCGCCGCACAACATGAGAGGCTTCTGATCAGGGAAGTCCTCATTCTCTTCCAGCAAACTGAGGTTGTTGATAAAGTCCGTGTTGCTGGAAGGCTCCTGCTTGACGGACGGAGCCGGGGACGATGTGTTGGAGTCGGCGGCGGCGGGGTTGGGGAACTCCGGCCGCGGCAGCGGCCAAGTACAGGAGCGGGGTCTGGAGAGCGGCTCGAAGTCCGGGTCGATCTCGACCATCTGGTTTTGGGCTGCGGCAGCCATGGTACCAGCAATACTGTTTGTCTCTAAAAATGTCACATATGATTGTCAAAAGAAAATATGACGTGAAACGCGAAAGAACAAACAGACAGAAAATACAGTTACTTTAAACTGACTTAATTACATTGGAAACGACTTAAAAGTAACAATGTGGTAGAACGGCATTAGATTGGTGTTGTTATAAAGTTTTGTAATCCAGTCCAGTCTAGTATTATGTGATAGTCCTGTTGCTGTCGCTTGTTGAATGTCTGTGTACTAAAACTCTAAGTACGCTTACTGGAACTCACTATCATATGTCACCTGACGCCGCCTACATACATTATTGACGGCAATGCCGACAGCCAATCACAGGCGCGCTTTTGAAAGCGAAACAAGCGGTGTTTTCGTCCTTTAAAAATTAGTAAACAAACTTTCACGTTTGGATGTTATGAAAACACTTAATTGCGATTTTGACCGCATGGCTTCTAGCTACATTATATTGCTTGTACGTATACAAACGCAGTTAGTTTTGTTTGTTTAATTACGTTGTAAGAAAATAGTAATCGAAATCAAAGCGAGAAAACAAAAAGAAACAGAAACTGCCTCGACGCTTAACTTTCCAACCAAGATGTTTTCGTTGATCACAGACGAATAACTACGAGTCTTTACGAATAAAGATCTCTTTAATGCTAATACAACTGGATATATTGGATATATATGGACTTATATTCTCTTTTTGCTTTTGATCTGGATCAAAAGATCAAAGCAAAAAGGGGGAACCAAATGCGGACAAGACATATTATCTGTTTATTTTGGTGTATTTATTATAAATACAAAATACACTTATTTGCAATATATTACTTAATATATGCAAAAAAATGAATTTAATATTATGTAATATCAATACATGATTAAATAATTCTATTGATTTGAATGATTTTTACATTAAAGAAACTAAACTATGTGTGCAAGGGGAATTTTATTCTTACATTAATATCAATAGACCATACTGTACCTGCATAAAATGTTTGTAAGAATTCATGACCGCATGTAATCTGTACATAGTTTGGATGCTTAGGTATCTCATACAGTCTAAGGACTCTGAAAACCAGTGTTTTTCACAGCAGCAGGAGGTTCAGGTAGATGGCACTATACTCAAGGCTATTCTGCCATCTGGTGGTTAAAATACCTCAGTGTCCATTAAATTTATTGTGCTCAAATATCGCGTTTGATGAAGTGACCTTGTGTCACAATCTTGGTGTTGAGTCAACAACTTCTGCAGGATATGACAGCAACACGGCCGCCTTCGCTTATTTCCAGGGCACATGGTTCCAGGAAGCCCCCGCTCCCTACACACCCCTGCCCTGCCTGTGTGGCATGTACACACCTGTGGTGGTGATCGAGGAAGTGTGAATGTTAGTACCGGCTTCAGGAGTGTTTTGCGTCAGTAGTAAGAATACTTATTTTACACGACGGTTTGTTTCGAGGCACTTGACCCAAGTACATGGTTGGATACAGTCTGTAGAAGTGTCTACAGTAAGTGATCCAGAAGAAGGGGCGGTAAGTGTGAGAATACCTGCTCTGTGTGATCATGCAGAACATATGTGAGATTGCAGTAGCTGAGCGTAATGTTGCTAAGACATTCTGATCTTGGCATGTGAATGTTGGCACATAAGGAGGTTCAGATGGTCAGTGTTGGGCTCAAAGGGACTCTTGACCCTTCTGGGAGGATTCCCTCTAAATCTGGTTTAAAGATTAAGACTATTGATAGAGAGCTCACAGGTCAGATATAAATACCCTCTTCTTACTTAGGCAATAAACTTATGTAATGTTCTGTGACGAGTTATGGTCATTTTATTTTTTATTTCTCTTTACATTTTTTGTGCTACTGTATGCCACTATATGCACTTTTGGACATGTGGGACCAGGGTATACCTGTTTTTCCTTCTTCTTCTTTTTTTTTTATATGTATCATGGTATTTGCACTAGTCCTATATTTTTTGGGAAGTACCTTGCAGGAGCATGTCTTCAACCAGTACACACTGAGAATGATTTTGGATCATTTTTAACAAGAATATTGGATTATGTTTAACAAGAAAATACTTTAAAAATAATCTTTCTATGAAAAATAATGTTTAATTCCGCGTTTTACTTGCCATTCCTTTGTAATAAATTGTGAAATTTACTAGTAATGTCTAAGTGTAAAAACTTTTCTACACCATTGTTTTCCAGTGTACTGGGCACAGGGCCCCCATCAAAAACTTATTTTGAAAGTTAATTTGATAACTCAGGTAACCCTGAACACCTTGATTAGCTGGTTCACGTGTGTTTGATTGGGGTTGGAGCTGAAATCTGCAGGACTGTAGTTCACCAGGAGCAGGGTTGGAGACCCCTTGTCTAGAGACTCCTAGACCTGTTTTATGTGCGGTTACAAAAGATGCCAGACGTTAGCGCGTATGGTAAAAGACGTCAATCTGTCACATGTTTACATAGAAAAACAATGGCAATGCTTTCTCTGTGAATGTTCTGTGTGATGATCTATTGTTCTTGTTGTTTGCTAAAGTATCCTGTCACATTGTGAGAAGCCACTGCAAACTATTCAGTGTGTGAGTGAACTCTCTGATTAAGTCGGACTGAATCGTGAACATTTGTAGACATTTTTCAAAACCTGTTTGACCGGTTAGGTTACATCAAAAAAGTGATACATTAGCAAAGTTGGAATCACTGTTCAGCTTAATCAATTCTGCATGTGTATATACTATAGTAAATGTGAGTTAATATGGGTGAATCTGAGCAAAACCTTTTGCCCTGCACTTTCCAGAAAGTGATGCAAAATAGAAGAATTTAACAATGGCTCCACATCCTGTCACGCAAGCCATCATTGATCTGTCAGCTGGAGCATGTGGTAACAGCCTTGCATTATTCATTTCCTGTTTCTAAATTAACAGCTGTAATATGTGGGGGGCTTTATATGCATGTCGGATCCAGAACTGTTATTTTTATATATATATGTATATGTTGTGTGTATATATATATATATACAGGTGCATCTCAATAAATTAGAATGTCGTGGAAAAGTTAATTTATTTCAGTAATTCAACTCAAATTGTGAAACTCGTGTATTAAATAAATTCAATGCACACAGACTGAAGTAGTTTAAGTCTTTGGTTCTTTTAATTGTGAAAAGACTCTTTTAATCCAAATACTCATCTTCATGTCACTGCAAACCCGTATGACGTTCTTTCTTGTGTGGAAGATATTTTAAAGAATGTCCTTTTCCTTTATTTCATTCTTCTGTGGAAAAGAACAGCTTGGATGATTCTTCTCTATAAACAGGAAATTCTGCTCAGTATCCACGTGTTTCTGACAGGTGTTGTGCCATTGATGTTCAGTGGTGGTTTTGGCGGTGCCTGTCTGTGGTTGGTTGTGTACCCCATAGACTGTGTGAAGTCTCGCATCCAGGTTCTGTCTTTAGCCGGGAAACAGGAAGGCTTCCTCAAGACTCTTATGGGGATTTTACGAAATGAGGGTGAGATTTCAGTATTTATCTTTGTTTCAAAACCTAGTGACGCATACTGGATGCAACATCCTGTCATGAAACCTCATAAGTGATCAATTCTGGGCACAAGGAAACTCAACTTATTGTTTAATACACTTTGCCGTTACCTAGTATAATAGCCACATATATTGCAATGCAATACAATGATAATGCAGAGAACAAAAACTTTCCTCAAAAGTCTGATGTATCATATTTGATGCTCAAAATTTAGCACGATTTTTCTTTGTAAAAATTAAGTATTGATAAGTCATTCCAGCAAGCATTCATCTTGAAATATTACTAACAATATAAAATAACAATAAAAAACTCATTTCACAGCAAAAAGACACATTTACCACAACTTGAAGAGGGATGTTTTTAGAATTATTCTAAAATCCTTTTACTTGCTAAAAAGTATAAACTATTGATCAGACAATGCAGTAGTTTTTTCATGTTTTTTCAAGATTTGATCATGTTGATAATTTAAAGGCCTTAAATGATCAGATTTGTCTGTATCAGGCTTAACCCTATACAACAGGGTTAAGTCAGAAAGACAAACCATTTTCTTTAAATTGTTCATGTCACAAAACAGCAGGGTTGAATAACAGTGCAGTAATAATATGTTTATTACTGCAATATTTAAAGCCTTTTTGAAAACATTCAACATCTAAATAAAAACAAACATTTAAGTTAGCATTTCATTTTAACATTCGTATGATACAGTATTAATAGTATCAGTATAGTACGACATGAGGACACTGATATAACACATAATGGACATCGCCACTGTTGTCAGATTGATAACTGCATCATATGATAAAACTAAATAATTTATTTTTGATTGCAGTGTGTTATATTCTGCCATCTTGTTTGCAGGAGTGGCGCCTCTGTATTCCGGTTTGACCCCAACTATGATCCGAACATTTCCTGCCAATGGAGCACTCTTTTTAGCATATGAAGTCAGCCGCAAGATAATGATGCAACAGTTTGAACAATGAGTCCAGTCTGCAAGATTCTCTGAAAGATTCAGCTTTTAAGACCAATGACTTATCATCCATATCTGCTGGTCACATGTTAGCAAACAGGGAAAGCAATTTATTTAGTTAAATCTTCATTCTTCCAGGAAGTAGCTGATGCTATAAAAATGTTACAATTCATTTTGCATTACTCAACTTAAATAATTGTTTTAAATATAGTCATATAATACCAGTTCTATTAGTTAGTGGGCGTACTGGATTGTGTGATATCATAGGCAGCAATACTACTGAATACAGTATGCAGTACAGGAGACAACACATAATGTCATAATGCCAAGAAAAGTTTTTCCATTTATATATAGGTATATATATCTACCGTCAGTGTTGGGGAAAGTTACTTTTAAAAGTAATGCATTACAATATTACTTAGTTACTTTTTATGGAAAGTAATGCGTTACGTTACTTTTGCCTTACTTTTTAAATCTGGACAGGGCTTGCTTGTTTGTTTTTAAAATAAAAAAGTTCTATTTTTGGCAAATATAAAAGCCTTTTCACACCAAAAGTGAAATGAATAAGCCTCAGGCTGAAGGGAAAGTACATTTACGTCCGTACAGTAGAATGCAGAAGAAGAAATTTCAACACACTTCAGCAATAAAACAAGACAAACAAATGTTTATCTAGAGTAATTTGTGCTTATTAGTATGGTTGAACTGGATCATCGAAGGTCAGAAGCAAAGACATTGGTTAATAGAATGGGATTAAATACATAAAGGATATTTGTGTTGTTTAACATTGAATTATTGCAGGTTTGCGTCATGTTCTGAGTTGCATTATTTTTATTCATTTTAAGGAATATTGAATCTGTGGTTTTTTTTTTTGTGAGTGAGATGAATTAATGCATATTCATATTTATTTTAGAACTACAGTAACATCTGATTTCTCTCAACATGGGGACAGGAGAGCTGTCAGTCAATAAATTGGGAAAAAAAAGTAACTTGCGTTACTTATTTGAAAAAGTAACTCAGATATTCTCTTGTAACTTAAAAATTAATGCGTTACTTTACTAGTTACTTGAAAAAAGTAATCTGATTACGTAACTCGCGTTGCTTGTAATGTTTTACCCCCAAAGTCTACCGTTTACACACAGCCTGTCTCTATGGTGAGTTGCTCTTGATTACATGTGACTCTCAAGACCCAAAGCTCTGCGGTGTTGCCTTATTAATGAGGTCTTGGTATACACATATCTGAACTACTTTGAAGGCTGAAAAGGCCTATGTTTGACAAATGTGTGGGCTTTATGAAATATTTTGAATTATTTACAAAGTAATACTTTCAATATTAATTCATTTCTATATTTTATTAAAGCAGCACTATGTAACGTTTTCTGTGTTCAAAATTTGCAAATTGTATATAATGAGCGAGTACATCATGAATTCATCTTCCAAACCACGTTTTTGTCTTATTCCGAATCACTACGGTACACTTATAATAAGTACTTATATTTGGGCTATTGTAGCCTGGTCGGGTCGTCACCGCTGCGGAGTAACACATACCTGCGTGAATCGCCATAGACATAAACTTAGAGAAGTAGCTCCGGTTGGAATGTTCTTCCGCGGGATGTGTGCAGTTCTGTTTATTAACCGCTAGAGCACCAAAAGTTACATAGTGCTGCTTTAATGAGAGAAAAACTATAAATATTAATAACATTTTAAATATTTAAGGATAATCAAATAATTAAGTCAAGCTACAAAATCCTACAAAATCCTTTTTTTTTTTCTAACTAGAGATGATAAAATATACAATCTACCAAAGGTATACAAACGTTATGAAAGAAAACGTAGATGAATGACAAAGAAAATGTAAATGTCATATTACAAGAAACATCAAACCATGGTTTTGGCAAACTGAAATTTCAATTAAAATAGTGTATATATAAAATACATGTGACAACCTGCCCCAACATGCCAAAAAAAAAAAATACAAACCATGTCTGTACCTTATGGAAGCCCGTTTCCGGCACTAATAAAATAAAAAAAAATAGTTATTGCGACTTTTTAATCTCACAATTCTGACTTTTTTTTCACAGAATTGCGAGATATAAACTCACAATTGCGAGTTATAAAGTCATAATTGCCAGATATAAAGTCACAGTTGCGAGATAAAAACTTGCCATTCTGACTTTTTTTTTCTCGTAATTGCGAGTTTGTATCTCGCAATTCTGACTTTATAACTCGCAATTGTGAGTTTATATCTCGCAATTCTAACTTTTTTTCTCACCTTTTCTTACCTTTTATATTTTTTATTCAGTGGCGGAAACGGGCTTCCATAGTACCTAAATAGACTTTGATAAAATGAAACAATTTAGATATATCCAGACAGATTTTGTAGGAAATTGCATACATACAATATTGTCCACAATCATCCGCATGGAGGAGCAAACCTCTGCCAAAAGGGGCTAAAAGTGTTCACAAGGTCTAGCTTCAACCAATAGCTACAGCAATAATATGATACTGGAATTTCAGTTTAGAGAACACAACACACAGGTTATATCTAATCATATATCAGCATTTGTCGTGTTATTTCACAGCTCATATTTCCACTGCCATATCCAGAAATATATGAATTATAAATGTCCTACTACAGCTATAACAATATTTGATCAAAAAAAAAAAACTGCCTGCAAAACTATTTTGAAAATAATTTATTTTGCACCTCATAATATACAGGTTGATGGTATTCACATCTGATATGAAATGAGTCAGAATTTTCCTCTCCTCCAGTTTTGCTCTGCATGCACCTGGTCTAATGGGAAGCAGGACACACCCTTATGGGAAGGTGAGCACATATTGCAAGCTCCTGTTACCTGCTGTCTGCAGCAAAACATCTCAAGTTTGTAGCGCTCTTCAAAATGACCACCGTAATCAGGGTCCAAAACCAGCAGACTGAGAGTAGCAGACATATAATACAAGGTATGCCTTTATACGTTTCTGTATCTTGAACAAAATCTTTAAAATATTCTAAATAAATATTACAATTTTTTAAACTGTAACTTGAAAAATGGCAATAAAATCGAAAAAATATATATTGTATAATAACAATGCCACATGGCAACAGTTTTACCCTAAGTTCAGTCTTTCATGACTAAGTTCATAAGGAGAGTGAAACGTACAGTTAAGCATGATCGTTAAGTCAGCAGAAGTGTCTCAGTGGTATTTGATATGTTTACCTGACATTCAGTCTACAGTTAAAAAGACATGTAATATCCCACTGATTAAACAATATCAGGGCATTTTCATAATGTCTGGTTTGCATGTATTACAACTTTCACAAGCAGATTTCAAACGGCTTCTTTAATAATGTTTAAATGTACATTAAATGTTGTGGCTATTTTTAATTTTTATGTTGTACTTTTTTTTTTGAGTAACTGGAATGAAGGCTGAGCTGACTAATTTCAATATGAAATTTTTATTTGGAAAACTGATTCTTGTCTTTCCATAATGGTGAAGAAAAATGTCAAAATTGATTGATTGATTGATTTTGGGTAAAAGTAGTTAGTAACATGATTGTAAAATGTTACAAGTTAGTAGATATAGCAGACAAATAAATATTATGCTTTGGTAACATAAATTAGTTAATTTAAAAATGGATCAATATTAATGCAGCTGAGGTGATATCTAATAGTTTTTAGAAAAGGAATGTGGGATGTGTGTCTCTTATGTTTTTAAAAACAGTCATGAGACAAAGTGTACCATATTCAAGCATAATTCATGTTGGCTCCATGTCTTACAGATGATAAACCTCCCTCGCTGGGATGCTTTGGCTGGTTCATTATCTTTATCGCCATCATTATCACTATAGGATTGTTTCCTGTTACCATGTTTATGTGCATCAAGGTAGATTTTCCACAGACAATCAATGTATTGTTCAATACAGTAATTATCATCTATGTAAATGATGACTGTATGTACAATGTACTCCACTCTTAGATTGTGAAGGAGTATGAAAGGGCTGTGATCTTTCGATTAGGTCGTATTGTGGACAAGAAACCAAAAGGACCTGGTATGACAAAGTTTCTCATTTAAATATTGTTTTTTGTTATAATTTAATGTTATGAATAAAGTGCATCCCTCATTTTAATTGATTTAAATATATAACTGTCTACATTTGTATATTATTTATACATATTATAGGAATTTTCTTTGTGCTGCCATGTACTGATACATTCAGGAAGGTGGACTTGAGAACGGTGACATTTGATATTCCTGCTCAAGAGGCACGTATTATATATTATATTATTAATTATATAATGTACATACTATTACAGCATTTTTTAAATATTTTTAATTAGCTTTTATTTTATAGCTTTCATTTTAATTTGTTTAAAATATTTCATTTGATTTATTTTATTTAAAATATAAAAATAAATATAATATATACACATAAATATATGTATAGTGAACATTTAAAATATTTACAATTATTTAAAATTTCAAGTTTAAGTTTTTCATCTAATATTTATGTTTTATTTTATTTCAGCTTTAATTTAATGAACAAAAAAAAATTTTTCATAGCTCTTATGACAATACAAAGTTTGCCAAATTAAACCGGCATACCAATAGAATGTTAAATAAACAAGATTTGGCAAGCTAAATCTGAATACATAATGTAAAGTTTTGGATCAGTACATGAAAAGATGAGTATCTGTGTTTATGTGAGAACAGTTCCTGACAAAGGACTCCGTGACCGTAAGTGTGGATGGTGTGGTGTACTTTCGTGTCTTTGACCCGATCTGTTCCGTGGCCAACGTGTCCAATGCAGACCATGCAACACAGCTGTTGGCACAGACCACCCTGCGAAATGTCCTGGGCACAAAGAGTCTGTCAGAGCTGCTGTCTGACAGAGAGGGCATCTCAAACAACATGCAGGTACATGAACTCTCAGAGCAGCAGTACAGGGGGCACCATAACTGGGGGAAGCTTAGGACAATTTCAGTGGCCCTGACCAGAAAGGGCGCCCAATGGGGGAATGAATACATTGAATACATTTATTTATTTGTTTGTTTTTAATTTCTGCAAGTTTGGGCCTCCATAGAATGCAGCTCCTTTCAACGACGGTTCATTCTGACCACATCTTGTAACTTCCAAAGGGACAAAAAGATGCAAAACATATCACAAAGTAGTCGATTGGATTTATGCATAATATTACAGACCTTTAGAAGTTACACGGTTGGTTTTTGTGATGAACATAATGAAATTATGTTCATCAGAACATACAGCAGTGAGCTCACAAACTGCTGCGACTCGATCGCTGAATCAGTGAGTTGAATTAGAGAACCTAATAATTTAAATTCACTAATAATAATTCAGTCATTTTGGTATGTTCCTCATCCAAAGTTATTTTATTGCATCAGAATATGCTAATTTTATTGTGCTTTTGTAACATTATGCACTGTAAAAAAAATTCAGTAAAATTTATGGTAAAAAAACGGCAGCTGTGGTTGCCGGAATTTTACCATAAAAAATACGGTAGCAACGTTTTAGGTTTTACGGTTTTAACTTACATTTACAGTTAAATACCGTAATTTCATTAACTGATATAATGTTAATATACCAACCTATTGAAGTACTGAAATCTGTTTTGTACCTTTGTAATACACTGATAACCACCAAATGCAGATCGTGATGAGAAAGTCACGATGAACCAAAGCCTATCACAAGCAGCTTTTAAATATTAACATATATAGAAGGTGCACAGTGTCATTCACACAAACACTAAACACCATCATGGTAACACACATGAAACTGAAATAATGCAATAAACATTCATTTAACAACATTAGGTGTAACACACAACCCTAATATATAAAACTGATAAGAAAAAACTAAGAAACATAATTATTTCAACAACAAATAAAAACATCAAATTTGAAATGTAATGCAGGGAATTCTGGGAATGTCAATTTACGGTCATTCACTGTATAGTAGGGGAATTTACAGTTAACCATTTAACAGGTCTTTTACCGTTAAATTCACAGTAATTTTTTACAGTGTGGTGTCTGAAATCGCCCACATACCCAATTTCATACGTTAGTTCTCTAATATAGTTAACTTTTAAAAGAGTCAAAGAAAACAAGTCTCATGCACCAGAAGGGCTTTCGCTCTTTCTAAGATTGTGCTTGCTGCTAAATGAAATTGCTTTTTGTTAAGCACAATGCTTACCTGCACAAGCGTTTACTGCTAAATTTGTCATAGATGTGGAAATTCATTTGCCGTGAACCCTTGCAGTGCATGGGTATTCTCTAGCTGCTAAGTGTATATTGTTTGTACACTCTTTATTACGGTGCATTATGGGATATGGGATGTCCAGTATGGTTTCAGACATAACTACTAATGGATGTCCCCTCTATCCCCTTTATAATGGTAAGAGGAAGCAATTTTGGACACAGCCCAGAATGATTTATTTGCTATTAAACTGATGCTTCAGCTGTAAAGCTAAACCCAGGGATCTTCCCACGAGAAGGGTATATCATATTCCCAGATCCTGACAGCTTTGTATCATCTTGATGACAGATTGCCTTGGATGAGGCCACTAGCGTATGGGGCATTAAAGTGGAGCGAGTGGAGATAAAGGATGTTAAACTGCCCGTCCAGCTTCAGAGAGCCATGGCTGCGGAAGCTGAAGCAACTCGAGAAGCCCGTGCAAAGGTGAGACCACCACAACAAACTCTCATGCAGTCATTCATGTACAAATATTCAATTATGAAAGTCAATACTGCCCAAATAATGGACCCAACACTGAATTTAGGTGCATAAATATCACAGGCACAAAATAGTGCACTCATAGTGAATATTTAGTTTCAACAACGCCGATGTATTCTGAAGAAGACTTCTATTGTTGCAGTGCATTGTTACAATGGGGGAGGTTGTGTTTGCGGAACGATGTATGTTATAATACATCGTGTACACTCACTAAACAAAGAGTGACAGAGACAGTGACAGAGCAGAGCCAATTCATAAAAGAACAATATTTAAAAGTACACGTCCAGTTTTGTGTGAGTGAAGGAAATCCGCTTGGGAGTGGAGAGATTCGTCCTCGCGCACATGGATCACGTAACATTATGCGCTCTTGACATTGTCATTAAGATCACACTATAGAAACCGCCTACAATTAAGTATAAAGAAGAGAAGAAAGCGGCCCTAGGTAGCTGCCTACACATGCCAGGATCCGCCACTGCCAGATGCAGTTAGAAATTTACTAAAAACAAGCCTATCGCAAGACATCTGGTAGGGGGGGGCCAGCCAAATTACAGGGGTGGCCGGTGCCACCCCTGGGCACCACGTAGACACGCCCTTGCATACTAGCTAACTGCTGTTGAGTGATACATTAAGCAAATTTGCAACCCTGTTACCCATTATGGCATAGGTTTTAATAATTGTATTATGATATAAAAATGTACATTTTGTTTTCAGGCCATACCCCCTTATAAACTGGGATATTTTAATATGGGATTTTTATATTAAAAATGTCACTTCTCCCTTAAGTAATCCGTTTCATCTGAATTGAGATTTCTCCCAAAAGCAATGCTCTACAGGCCTTCTAGGATCATTTGGAGAAAATCAGTGATTACGGCCCTACAGTTTAATATTATAGCGGAGTCAAATACAGAGGAATACATTATGCAGAGGAAAATCCATATCAGGCACAACATATGACAAGCGACTCAAGTGTGTTATTATATCGCTGTGTAGGTGATCGCAGCTGAGGGGGAGATGAACGCCTCGCGGGCACTGAAGGAAGCGTCTCTGGTGATCTCTGAGTCACCATCAGCTCTGCAGCTGCGATACCTCCAGACACTAAACGCCATAGCAGCAGAAAGAAACTCCACCATTATCTTCCCCTTGCCTATTGATATCATTCAGCATTTCACATCCAAAAAGAATGAATGATTTCCATGCTTCTAGTCTTTTTAAAAAGCTGTAATGTGATGTTTTTTTCTCTCTCTGTGAAACAGAATTCAGTGAGAAATAATGCAGCCTTTGAAGGAATAGTTCACCCAAAAATGAAAATATGCTGATAATTCACTCATCCTCAGGCCATCCGAGATGAGTTAGCATCCTCTGTTGTGAATGGGTGCCATCAGAATGAGTCAAAACAGCTGATAACATCACAGTAACACTTTAGTTGATAAAGTGTGACCAGCATCACAATAACTCACAAGTAATCCACACGACTCCAGTCCATCAACTAACATCCAAGGTGTTTTAACTTAAAATGACTTCATGGATCGATAGATTTCTCTAAATCTGTTCTGATGAAGAAACAAACTCATCAACATCTTGGATGGCCTCACGCAGGGCTGTTGCTGGGGTATGCAGGGAGTAAATTTTCAGCAAATTTTAATTTGAGTGAACTATTTATTTAATAACTGGAAAGTGAAAAAGCTTCTGAGCTATTTTATTAGTAAAGATATAGATAGAGATATACAGAAGTTCATACTAATATCATTATATATTAGCAATAATAATACATTAGTTAATATTATTTTTCTAGACTCTTGGAAACTGTCTTCCCTCAAAAGTTGTACTTTTTAAATGAGTTGAAAGTCAGCTTTAAGAAACAGTGCTTTTACATTGTCTTTTAATATTTAAACCCAAAGTGCAATAAAGTGCAACATAATCAAGAGTTTTTGAATGCATCAGAACAGTGATTAGCTACACTAACGAGGTTTGAACGAAACAAATTATACTACAGCTTTAAGACATGCTTTTCCATTAAAGTGTTGTAACAGATCACACATAAAGCTCATACAAGCTGTACAACACAAATTAGAAGAGAGAAAAAAAATCATTAGGACATTTCATTAACACAATCCATGTTACAGTCCTCCCTTAAATATCCAATGACAGACATTTATGTTTGTATTACAGTTGTATTCCTGTTCATCAAAAAAAAAAAATTACATTTGGTCATTATTTATTCATCCTCTTTTCATTCCCAAACATATACTCTGTTCTGCTCCATACAACTCTAGTTCATCATGGATTTAAAAGACTTGGAACATAGCACACAAGTGGTATGGGCTACTTTTATGATGCTTTTTCATCCTTTTTGGCACTCAAGCTGACAAAGATTAAATCCAATATTTTGTGATTTGGTGATCCACATTTTTATGTGCCCATAAAATGAGCTCATGACACAAGGGTTAAAAATTGAAGTATACTACAAGGACAAAAATAACAACATAAGAGATTTGAACCATATGAGAGTGAGTAAATAATGACAAAATATTTTTGGTTGAACTATTCCTTTAAGAATGGAAGAAGCATTCAGAAACTCCATAATCATGTCCATGGGACACACACAAGAAAAAAATTAATAAAAATCAGTGCGTTTCACAACCTGATTGATTGAAGATTTCATTTACATTTCAAAAGCAGAGATAATCCAAGCAGCCACCCAAGGAACTGTAACAGTAGAATTTTTCTTAGCAGACAGGTAGTTGACTGATTTTTAAATTTCATTATTTCATTCAAAGCTTTCGATTTAATTGCTATATGAGTGAAATACATTTAAACACAAGTGTGATATTACATTGATGCCAACCTTCAAATGTATAGTTTACATTCTGTACTGTAGATACAACATGAAGATGTCTTAGAATGTATCGAGTCAAACTGTGAATGACATTTGTAATGCACCTTCCTAACCTGAGCTAGATCTCTGACTGAGATGGGAGGTGGTACGGGAGAATGAGCAGGAATAATCAAAATTCACCAGTACAATGATAGAAAACAAGCCATCATCTTAGTTCAAGTGTTTGTAAACTGCAGCAGCCATTTGCACTTTCTGTGTTTGTACAAATGTTAAGGCTGAAGAATGTGAACTAATGATTTTATGTTCCTATAAAAAAAAAATCAAAAAAAATCATGGTCATTTATGCTAATCAAAAAATTCAATCACTAATAGCTGCACTACTAAGTACACTTAGACAGAAAATAAAACGCGTATATTGTCCCCTCGGCACATTAAATAACAAAACATTCAAGAACAAGATGAATTCCTAACTCATTTCTAAAGTTCCCAAAGACTGAATCCAGACTTTTACCACAGTGTCAGCAAGAATACAAGTGCATATACACATAAAAATGATCCACTTAATTACAGGACAGTTGTTGTAGGCCATTCAGGGAAAAAAAAACGCAGGTGTAGTTAAAATACTTTATGGTTATGATTCATGACTAAACTTCCTGTATTGAGACCATGGCTTTGACGCAGTAGACCCTGAATGTATTACAATAAACTAAGTCTCTGTAGAAGCCTGCATTTTCATTTCAAGAACTGAGGTACTCATGATAACCTGCATGTTGCTAACATAACATGCTAATGTAATGTTCTGTAGTACTTTAACAAAAACCTTTCGGTTAAATATGATGCAGGACATAGGACAAAAGCCCTCATAGTGTCCACATGAATGCAGTTTAGGCATATTATCGGAGTCAGAGCAACCGGAAGACTTAAGATACATACTGTACAGAGAAGAGGGACATAAATAACCATGACTGATAACAGTGGCATGAAGTTCACAGGGAGTTCTTACAGCTTAATGCATTCCGGAGTTTTCTGTAAACATGGACCGTTGAGATGAAGGCATGAGGATTGTTTACCCTCACAAAAAAAAGAGATGAAGGTAAAGACAGCAGGTTGAAGTTTCGCAAGTTGTTTACACTACTGCACTGTCAGTCCATACTAATATTAGCATCCTTGTATAGTAGTCACAAAATGTGAAGGAACCACCTTAAAAAAAAAAAAAAAAAGTGTAAGTACATCTTAAACTCACATTTGTCTCAACATTTAAGCCCCTAGACTACATAACTATTAGTTGACATACAAAGTATTTACCTCATTTGAATGGCTGCTGTCCATCCTTAACTTGCCTATAAAGATCTTCCTGTGTTTTCCTGTTCGGTGTATTGAGCTTGCACAGAGGGCTGCTGGTGGGAGATTTTCCTTTTAAAAGGCAAATTCCTAGTAAAACTGGTATATATGTTGTCTTGATCAATCTTTGGAAAAGCTTGAGACCATAGGTAAAGGTTGGAGAACAAGCGCCGTGATGTCCTGTTCGAACGGAAAACCTCAGCGCAAGCCCAAGAGCCAAATCCATTAGAGCAGAAGATACAAACGAGGTATATTTCCAAAATGGCCTGTGAAATCATGCACAACATTGTGACGGACACGATACAGTCTTAAAGTAAATAAGGGAGAATAATGTTCCTTTTTCTGTTCTCTCTAGTGCAGGATCATGTAAATTTAACAATTTTGAACACCAAAATTGTCATTTTCTCACTGAAGCTCCAAACTCATTTGACTGACTTTCCTCTGTGGAACACAGATGAAGAAATTTTGAAGTATGTGCTGGTCTGTCTTTTCCATGTAATTACATCTAATGAAGACTGATGCTTTCAAGCTTTCAAACCACCATAAAAGTGATCTATGAAACGCATGTGCTACACTGCAAGTCTACTAAAGTCAAACAACTATAAGAACTGACCAAAATCTTATTTGTTGTCATTTACTTAATCCAAATACCTAGGAGAGATGTCAATTTTGTTCACGAGAAAAGCAGTAATGTCCAATTCATTAACTAATTCATGAGCTAGTCACAACTATTGCCTTTTTTGCACATCTGTTGCTCAAACCGTGTTAGTTCAACAACTGTCGTTAGTGACATCACACAGGTGGTACAATAATAACTTCTGCTAATTAATCAGTTCAAGATCAAAATAATTTAAGATTACTGCTTTATATAATGGATATGCCATCTGAGGACTACTGTGTATATAGATATAGATATATAGATATATAGAATAAAAGACAGACTGTACTGCATGTTAGCTTGCTTTGTTTTTTCTCAAGAGCATGATCCATTTACGTTCACGTCATACAAAAAAAAAAAAAAAAAAAAAAAAAACAAAACGTTAGTGACATCACACAGGTGGTACAATAATAACTTCTGCTAATTAATCAGTTCAAGATCAAAATAATTTAAGATTACTGCTTTATATAATGGATATGCCATCTGAGGACTACTGTGTATATAGATATAGATATATAGATATATAGAATAAAAGACAGACTGTACTGCATGTTAGCTTGCTTTGTTTTTTCTCAAGAGCATGATCCATTTACGTTCACGTCATACAAAAAAAAAAAAAAAAAAAAAAAAATCACAATCCTAATCACAGGTTGAAGGCTGTAGTTCCAACCAAACAACTTTATGATGCTGTTTGCGAACATTTGTTAGAACTGCAGTTTCAAATGCAAATGCGGAATCGTTGAACTATGCTGATAAAGATGGAACTTTCAACCATAATTGGCTTAGAATGCTGATTGATTCTTGAACCCGACTGATTCTTCATGAATCAGACTGATTTAGTTCTCGAGATCAACTCACTGATTCAACTATCCAGTCACACTGTAGGCGGAGTATAACAATGAACTTAAATTTGACTTTCATGCATCCTTTTAAAACTTAAAAGCTTCAGTCCCTATTCATTGTAATTGCGCAAAAAAGAACAATTTTTTAAAATTTCTCCATTTATGCTCCACATAAGAAAGTCAGTCATGCAGGTTCAGAATAAGTAAATTATGATAGAATGTTAAATTTTTGGGTTAACCATCTATTTACATAATTACGTACATGCCTTCAACTATTTTGTTCAGTCACGCTCCAACTCAAACCCTGACCACTGTATCAACTAACTAATACAGTAACATTGGCATGATGAAACCGAAAGCGCTATGACCACCATCTATGATGTCAGAGGTGTGAGAGCATCCTCTGTTCCATTCAGAATCAAATCAGACTCCACAATGAGAAACAGGAGTTAAAGATAAAGGAAAAAAAGAATAGTGTGAGAGACGGAGAACTGGACACTCATCTAGGGAAGGGCTGTTGTGGGGAGGGTGAAGCTGGACTAGAGGCTGGTCGATGAAGGGGCGATTGGGTGGGAGACATTCGAGGACTCAACTCGTCCGATTGAAGACGCCACAGCAGCTCTTCATTGGTGCGACTCAGTCGTTTCTTCTCGTTGCTCTCTTTCTCAACGTTCACCTGCAGGTTGGCATTTTCCTCAGACAGTTGCCTAGTAGAATAGAGGAAACAACTACTAAGCATTCTTCTGTAGCTTTAAAAGGGTCATACACTCTTAAAACTAAAGGTTTATAAGGTGGTTTTCACAGCGATGCCAAAGAACCTTTCAGTAAACAGTTCTTCAAAGAACATTTAGTGTGAAGAACATTTTAATAATCTAAAATTTTTTTCACTATAAAGAACCTTTTGTGCAATGGAAAGGTTCTATGCATGTTAAAGTTTCTTCATGGAACCATCAGTGCCAATAAAGAACCCATTTTTAAGAGCGTAGTATCGAAATCCTCCCAAACTAATGTGCCTTTAATGGTATAAAACTAGAAATGTTTTATAAAGACCTGGACATGGCAAGGTTGCGGTCAATCCTGTCCTTCAGGTCTTCATTTTGCTGCTGTAACACCCGAATACGCTCCTCCAACATAACATTCTTTTGGGCCTGTGTAAAAACATGACACACGAAATCACTGAAACTCAACATTTCTAATTTCAAAGGAGCACTTTAGCTTTATTCATCATTATGTACATTAAAATAAGATGGAGAATCAAGTCATATTAGAGGCCTAAAATGTGTTTTATTCTGAAGGCAAGTTGCCTTGTGGCCAACAAATATGACTTGGAAACTCTCGGTTGTTACTGGATACCTTTTATGGTTGACAAATACAACTGCATATAGGACATTTTTAATTTCTAAAGGCACAAGTAACTGAAAACCTTCGGTTTTGTTTGATAACACATCCACACACAGGTGCCAGTATAAGTTTTTATACAAGTATAAAGTCCTAGATATACTTCAAGTGCAATCAAAGAATGAACTGGTTTGATGTAATGTCAAACAAAATCAGGCCAAAATGAAGTTCAAAACAGTTTCCGGTAAAAACCGTCTAACTACTATTGGTCCAATTTTGTGACAAAAACATGGAAATAATTTGTCATTTTTATCTTCTTGTTATTTGCTTGGTCCACGTCATTGCAGGTTTTGCTTCTTTTGCTACTGTAGGCTGTAAGGACTTTAAGTAACTGAAATCATTTGGTGAAGTGATATGGACATGGAACTACTTTAGCTGTGCGTTTCCCTGAAAATAATGTTTCTCAACCAAACAGATTCAAGTGCTTCAACAGCCTTGTAGTATAAATGTACATATCTGACAAAGCGAACTTTGTTTATGAGTACAGGGAATGAAAGCCACAAAACTCCAGTTTCATTGCGTCTTTAATATTTAAAGCCATCTTTAACGTTATTTTGCAATGTTTGTTAATATAATTTACCATTTTTTCCAGCTCTGAAATTTTGAGCTCCTGTTGATGAATCTGTTGATTCTTCATCTCCAGAACCTCTTTAAGACTCTTCAGGTCCTCTTCGATATGCTGATACGGAGCAAGAGCATCCTGTCCACATGCAAACAGAAAACAGATGCAAACTACTACATACTGTATCTACATCCCAGAACTATCCATATAATTAACTGAATTTATATTTGATTATAATTATATTATGACATATAAATTAACTACAAAGCAGTAAACAAGTGTCCAGCATGTTTCGGTACTGTTTAAAAAGCATCCCAGGATGTCCAGAGTTTAAAGAGCTGGTTATATTCACTCACCCTCATCTTTCTTTTGTGGAACACAGGATAAAATTATGACAGAATTTTCTGGGGATGATTTTTTTTTTTAAATACCACTGGCCACACACACACACAAAAGAATATCAAGAACAGTACCACCATTTGCTCATCTGTGCTTCTGCGCAGTGCTTCTTCAAAGCGCTTGGCCCGGTCTCGCAGAGCACGGTTCTGAAATGTCAAGGTGTCCACCTGATCCTAAACACAGCACAGGAACTCACACCCTTACACATGCCATTATAAATAAAAGGGTAAAAACAATGTACGATGGCATTAAAAGTGAGGACATACAGTACCTGTAGTGAGAGTCTGAGCTTCTCAAATTCCTCTTCCATTGACTTCTTTTGCTGCTCATGTGCCATCTTCAGGTCTAAAAACAAACAACCAATTCATGTTAGTAACACTGATGAAAATTAGTGCTGTCAAACGATTAATCATGATTAATCACATCCAAAATATATATATATATATTTTAAAATATTTACTTGCACATACACACACACATACATATATAACACAAATATAATTTATATTATATAAAAATATTAATATTTTATAACCAAAACATTTTTCTTAAATATATACATGCATGTGTATTTATATGTACATAATAAATATATACAGTACACACACATGTATTACGGATGTGATTAATCGCGATTAATTGTTTGACAGCACTAAAAATAATTAACATTTAACAGACAGTTCAGTTTCAGCTGTCTGTAGTTATGTTGTTAGCAGGGACTTCCACCAGAAATCAATAGAGCTCTCATAGTGGGCCAAACCTATATGGTATTATATAGCTTTTAGGCTATGATACCCTAATAATGATGTCTAAGTAGGCAGCTCACTAGGTCTTTAGACACAGTTGCTTCAATTTCTGGGAGTGTGATGGATGTGTCTGTCAGCAGGACTCACTCTTGATGGTTCTGGTGTGTTCTTCCTGTAAAGTGGCCAACGTGGCACCATGGGTCGCTTCCATCTCCATCATGGCCCTCTCATGGTTTTCACTCATTTCCTCGATCTAAAATGGAAAACAAAAATGGTTGTCAGTTTTTAAAAGGTTTTTACAAGGCACTCTGGATTCTGACTGGTCATTTATAACATTTTACAACGTATATTTGATCGTTGTCTATAGAAAAATACTGTAACAAGTTGCTCTCATCTCGTATCACTGTTGTCTCTCTCTTTATTAATACCAAACCAATTTAGATTAGCACTATGGGCCATTTGAGACTTGTGAACAATTTGCTGAAAATTGTCTTGGTGATCTTCAGTATGCTTTGTTACCAAGTTACAAATCTCCACCCACACAGAGGTCACTGGCGAACCAAGAAGGTTGTTATTGGCTGTTGCAAATTTGTGTGTCAAAGTCCACAGAACTTGAACGGATTTTTTTTGCCACTGGAAATTGTTCAAGTGAAAATGTTTTTTATGATTCCCATTGAAATGACTGGATTTCCGTTCCAAATATACTATACTTTTTTACCCATACACTAGACTAGAGTATGCATACAGTGCACATGATGCTAATTTAATAAAGGCTGTGTGTTTGGCTGTACACATACTCTAAGCATTTGTGTCAAAACTGAAGTATATTTTGGGCTTAAGGGAAGATGATTAGTGCATCATCAGACTACAAAGACATGTAACCAACCACCTTCTGGGCTTTCTTAACCCTCATAAGCCTTCATACCTTGAAGTCCTTTGTGTACAGTGCTAAAATAAATGACTCTTCAAGGTGTGTCAATGATAATCTTGGCCTCTACACCCGGTTACTTCCTCATCTCACCTGTTCCTGGTGCTGGGAACGCAGCTGCACTAGGTGGCTGTTCTGCTGTTGCCGGAGTCGCTGTATCTCGGAGGTGCGCTCCTCTACCAGTCTCTCCTGCAGGGCCTTGAGCTCCTGCTGTTGCTCCTCTTGTAGTCCTTTCAGCTCCCGCTCAAAACTCTGCTCCAGTTGGGCCTTCTCACCCTGCAGACGCTCCCACCGCTGAACACTGACCACTAGAGACAAATAATTTGTTATAGTCAGTGAAAGGACGTGTTTAACCTTCAAAAAATGTTGTTGCGGATACATTTGCAACCCTGGTACTTTTAACCTTGGTACTTATTCTGGTGAACAAATTAAAGAATACATGAGCTGTTTTATTTTCTATTCATTAAATATGGGGTTTGTAAATTTGCATGTCTAAAATTTTAATCTTAAAATTAAAAACTCTGATTTGTGTGATTTTTATTTTCATTTTATAGCAAAAATAAATAAATCAATCAATCAATCAAAATGTCACAAATCAAAAAACCAAAACAAACAAACAAACAAAAAATAAATAAATCACCACAATAGGTACAAAGGTTGAAAGTAACATTGTTGCAGATTCAGCATATATAAAGCTGTCACTTAGGCTGGCAATTATGACACCAAATGCTGGTTTGATAAACTAAAATTTCCCAATAAATTAAAGTAAATATTTTTTTTGATCATTCTTGCAATAACTTAAGAGGATTGATGGTTGAGCTTGACAAATGTAGTCAACACATTAATATCTGTAAAACTGAGAACATGGAAAGAGACTATTCAGTTGTTCACTGGCATGCTGCAGAAAGTCCAAATCATGTTTCTTGGGTGTCACAATTTTAAGGAATATCACAGAAAATAGAAAGGTATATCATGCTGCTGCAAAACAACACAGATAAATACAATGTTTTTGGTAATTAAAATTACTGAAAAATATATATTTTTTTTACTAACCAATTAAACAATCAAAATTATGATTTTTACATGAGATATTTGATGCATATTTGAAAATCATGGGACATAGTGAACCATTTGTAGAATATGACACTATGTATTTTAGGTAAAAAGTGTTGCATTAAGTCTGTAACACAAATGGTGTAAGAGTCACATGCCAAATTTAATCCAGGGGAATGGAAAGAGAAAAATGCAGTTTACAAATGTGTAATCAGAGAAGATCTATATAGTCTCTTTTTTATTTTATGGTTGACATCCTAACATTTGAGATTAGATGGCTGTGATGTCGTTTTTTTTTTTTTTACCTCAGAGCCAGAGCAGACTTACCCACTTCATCCCTGATCCTGGCTAACAGCAGGGACAACTCCCTCTCCTTCACGGCAACACTCTCGCTCTGCAAAACACACAGAATCTGCAGGCTCACATGTGTGTAAGGGACAATTATGCAGAGGAATGGATTTAAAAATGGTCAAATGTGCTCAAAGCATTGTCAAATTAGTTATTTAGTAATAATGAGCTATTTAGCAATAAATCAACATGAATGAATGAACCTGACGAAATCTGCAGAACTCTGTGCATGCCTGTTTATGGATAAAATTCTCATGAACAAACCGCTGCTCACTTTTTACAAAATAAAACGGACAAAATACCACTCCTAGAAGGATATCCTTCTATACCACTTTGCCATCTAATTATTTAATTTATCAGAGATGACAAACACCGTGGCAGGTGTCAATTTAAAAGTAGGACTGTTGCTAGGAACAGATATGGGCACAAAGACATCAAAAAAAGTATTTTGTTACAAATTACAAATACTTGCTCATCAAATGTATTTAATTAAAACACGTAATTTATCATTTTTAAAATAAATAAAATACCTACAATATTTGCAAGCAATCATTTAAAGTGCAAGAGACAATGAAATTACAGTACAGTAAGATAAAACACATTTAGTAATAGTGGAGTTAGATACACATAAGAGAAAGAGAAGCTCTTTCCTCTCCTTGACCAACTTATAAACAACATTTTCTTTAACCCTAACACTAAAATATTATTGCGCATTAGCCAGGATGGAGTCCATTTACTTCAGCATATTTATTCTTCATATTGTAAAACTTTTAATTTAAGAAGACACAAAACTGATCTTCTACAGACAGAAAAATGCAATCTTTATCCTCAAGAGGTGGGCAGTATGACCAAAAATTTTATTTCATATAATGATGTATATCACAATATAGTTATTTTTTAAATTTATTTGATCTTTATTAGTAAAAATAAGCAATTCAGTCAAGAGCAGGGAGTTATTTTCTCTTTGTCAGATTACAATTAAGGATATAGCCAGCAGCAGGTATGTTAGGCTACTGTCACTTTAAGATGCATACATGGATCCAATATATCGATACATAATTCTTCTAATTTCTAATGTTTACTTAAGACACAACCGACTGTTTATGTGAATACCATCAAGCATATCTACCCTTTATTTTTTTCATTTATGTTTCTTTATAGCGTCAACGTGTCAAATTAAGCAGTCCTGTGGAACAATACATATTGTCATACTGCCTAGTCCTATTCAAGAGGATGGCTCAAGTGATTTCACTGTCAACAATGAAGATTAGCTTCTAAAAATGCTGATATTTAGCTGTTAAATAGAATATGTAGAATTGAGAAACTCTTGTTATTAGTGACACCAGTGGCCATTAAGTGAACTGCAGCCAGCAACTTACTGCTTGTGCTCACGCACACACTCCATACTCATGCGAGCGAGTGATGGCCAAAACAGTGAGTGAACGTCATTGACATCCTGTCAACAGATGAGGATCATTAAAAATAATGATCGTTTCCGGGCAAAACCACCCTGAGTCCTGCACATACAAATCAGTCAACAGGTTTCATCTAGTTTTTTTAACGTTGTGTTACATGCGGTTCACACATTGTCAATAAAAAGGCGATTAATACTTGAAAATCTTTCATAAAGCCCCTTTAAAAATGTCCTTTCATCCATAGAAATAAGTAGCTAACTTAAGCTAGCAAGCAAATCCAGAATTTCAAGAGCAGCACAGCTATTTACAAATTGCTCTTTTCTTCTGTCCTGTTAAAACATTCAGTGAGCAATATCTGATAGTATATATATTTTAGTACATACCTAACCAGTTTGCACTGAGCACCAAATCAGCTTCTTTCATTGTTTTTTCCAGTTGGATCCAACCATGGGCGAATTAAGACTCCATCTATGGATCCAACAGGATGTCATATGATTCACTTGCATCTAGCCAAAAACTGTGATAGGCTATAGTTGATAACACAGGTGAATAAAGTTACTCTATTATCTGAGAATAAAATTACCTACTTGATTAAAGTATTTTAAGCATTTCAAATACAAAATACTGTAGCCATTAGGTGGTAGTGCCTTCCCAAGAGACATACAGATGCATACATACACATGATACACATCACAAATGCAAGATTTGACAAGTATGGGGAAAATAAATGGAACAACATACAACGTGATTTTTGGTATTCGGTAAACATTTTTCTGACTGGATGGGCAATTTGCAGTTTTTATTGTGCATGAAATCAGGCACCAAAGCTGTTGTGGAGCCACTCAACCGAATCCCTCTGTATCTGGCAAAGATTAGCACAAAATTTGTTTGGTAATTTACAGACAGTTACTGTACAGGTATGGTAGAGTTATGTTACAAGGGAATTTATAGTATTGTTAATATTTTGCCAGTCCCCAAACGCGTTCCCTCAAATGGCTTGGGTATTACGTTCCCATTCAAAGCTTATATGGACTGAAAGCCCCCTGCAGTATACCTGCAGCAAACATAATTAAATACAAAACCATTTGTTCCCCAAGCCTTAAAATAAACCATGGCACAGACCTTAATCTGCACTTATTGGAGTATTGCTAGCTATATCTGTAAGTAACACAAATTTACTCCACAGTGACAAACAACCACATCTATACCTGGCATGTTTAATGATGCCACAACACAATGAAATGCTTATGATCCATACTTGAACCAATGTCAGCAAATGATACAGCATGAGTCAGCATTTTGACATAGCAGTCCTGAATCCTACACTTATTCAGTTCCAAATGCCAGCTGAGATCCCACAGCACTATCTGCTGTTTTAAAACTCCTATACAGACAGTGAATGCCACTGTGAAAAGTACCATACTAGTTCTATGGTACTGAAATCCATGTACCACTGTATTCACAAGGTACTTCCAGGAATACCACGCCACATGTCCAAAAGGGTAGCATGGTATTTTTTCCAAAACTCTGTATATCAGGCCATTGGAGTTGATAAAAGGTTGATGTACAAATACAAAAATATTAAAAATAAATTAAAGGTGAAGTATGTAATTTCTGCATTAAATGGAATGGCTAACACCATTGTACGTACTGTACGACTATTGTACAGTAATGTCTGCTTTTTACAAATTTTTTAAAAATAAAATTAAATTTAATAGAAGTTAACAAAAAACAAAAGAACAAAAGACAAAGACAAGACACACCATGTATATTTTATCATGGCTTAAATAGATGCTGCTAGCCTAGCTTTATATTTTATAACCCTCTCATATGTAAACCAACAGCAGGGTCAAGACCCTATGACCCCACAAATGTCCTGACCTGTAATCATAGTGTCCCTTCTCCAGATCTCACCCAATCAGATTTTCCTCCAGCATATAACATGTCATGCAGATCCCTGGAGACTGAGAGTCTTTCCGTGAATACAAATCTGACTGCCTTGTTCTTCACCGCGTTACCTCACCTACTTTCAATTCCTGCTGTGAAATGTCTATAATAGTGAGAGCAAGGCGGTCTCAATGACTCAGTCCCCACCTATAAAACAAAAGATAATTCTGCAGGGCATAACACCCGTTACACCCCAACACACCTACAACACTGAACGTGCTTTAAAAACATACATGGACTTTCTTATTAGTGTTGTCTACTAAGCATTGCCATTACTACTGCTCATCTTGAGGATTAGGGATTTAAATAAAACAATAACCCCCAAGTATAACATTTTGTTCTGTAACACTGTCAGTAGGCCTACAGACATTACGATACTTCACATCGTATGGCTTGAGAAGTTAACTATATTTCTATGATATTCTGTACTAATATATTTACACTAAATAAACTAATATTTTTGCCTTGGTCCAGTAGGTATAGCAACCACCCTAGAGACTGCATAGCAACATGTTAGATACCACTAAGAGCAGTTTAGCACTCTCTAGCAACCACTCAAAACACCCTAGTGTTTTAGCAACATGCTAACAATCACACAGCAATCCCCTAGAAATCTCTCAGAACACTCAGTGACTGCATAGCAACATGCAAACAACCTCTCACAACACCTTAGTAATGTCCTGGCAACCATAGCAACCACATGGCAATACACAGACAAGCACTCACAAGTCACAACACTTTAACAACAACAACAACAACAACAACAACAACAACATGGAAAAATCCTAGAAACCACCCTAAACAGCCTAGTAACCACACAGCAACATGTAAAAAAATAAATAAATAAATAAATTAAAAAAAAACAACACTGTGGCAACTACCCAGAACACCCTAGCAACCATGTAGCAACACTGTGACAACTACCCAGAACATCCTAGCAACCATGTAGCAACACTGTGACAACCTAGCAACCACCCATAAAACTTTAGAAACCACATAGTAACCTGCAAACAAACACTCAACACCTTAGCAACCACCTTACCAACCCAGTCCTAGCAACCATACAGAACTCCCTTGCACCCACAAGGCAATATACAAACAAACACACATTAGGAACCATATGGAAACATCCTGGCAACTACCCTAAACAGCCTAGTGACCGCACAGTAACCTGCAAACATCCACTCACAATACCGTATCAACCACATAGCAACACCCTAGCAACTAGTACACAGAACTTCACATCAACTGAATAGCAACATAAATAACCACTCATAACACCTTAGACACCACCTAGCAACCACCCCCAACACTTAAGCGACCACAAAGTAACCTGCAAACAACCCACAACACCTTAGAAACCACATAGCATCCATCCACTCCAAGTTTTGCAAGGGCAACAACGATACTTTCTTCAGAAAATGTTAATATCCAATTAACAATGTTATTACCGCCATCTAATATCAAATACAGTAATAGGTTTTATTTAATAGGTCAATAAACCAAAAGTGCAATAACATATCAGAATTATGATCCCCGTTGAAAAAAACCAGCATATGCTGGTTAGGTATGTTTTGATGCTGGTTTAAGCTGGTCCTTTGCTGGTTTATGCTGGTCCTTTTGCTGGTTTATGCTGGTCATGTGCTGGCAAAGGACCAGCATAAACCAGCAAAAGGACCAGCATAAACCAGCAAAGGACCAGCTTAAACCAGCATCAAAACATACCTAACCAGCATATGCTGTTTTTTTCAACAGGGATATCAGACCTCCCATATCAAGTGTCAGCGGTCAGAGCGGGGTGTTTCCCCTCACTAAACGAGCACGTTTGTCTTCACTGACAGCGCGCGCGCGCACACACACACACACAAAGTATATATAAAATGACTGTAGAATGAAAAATATTGTGCAAAAAAAAGCATAGCTGATTCTACTTTATCAAAGTCACAGAGCAAGAGTCACACACTATTCCTGCTATTGTTTTACCTTAGTATCCAAACAGCATGAAGGAAGGAGACACAGAGAGAGATTACAGCAACTCTGGCTCATGCTAGGGCAGAATGTAGCTTCATAAAAACCTGTCGGGGTAAATACCATATGCACACCAAACAAGATAGAGAGAAATGAAGTGAAAGAGAGGGGGTGGAGGAAAGACAGACAGGCAGAGTGAGGGAGAATGAGAGAAAAAGACAAAAATCACCCAACAACCAGCCTTACCTCATCCTGTGTTTAGCAGCCTGACTACTGCAACAACGAGTACCGTGAGTCTGCGATTCTACACATGTTCTTCAGACAACCCCCAAGCTTCTCGCCCTCTCTCTCTCACATACACACACACACTCAAGGATGCTGAGAGGAGGAGGGTACATGATGAAGAGATAGAGGAACAGGAGAATGAGATCAATAAAGAACAAAATAACACGTGTGCATTGTCTGATACTAAAGTCTCATGGGAACAAACATACATTTTCATAAGCATCCAATCAGATGAAAGAAAACATTCCAGATGAAATATGATAAATAATTTGTTCTATAGTACAGTGGCAACACTTAACACTTGAAACTTGACTTGATGATAATCTTGACATTTGCGCTTATATACCATAAATCTAAATAAATAAAATTCAGTAATTTAAGTGCTTTACGATACAACAGACCAAAAAAAAGCAAACCAAACCAAAACTTTCAACACCTTAACATCACAGCAACCATCCAGAACATCCAATCGCATAACAACAGCAACAATCACATAGCAACAAGCAAACTCGTATATCTTAGCAACGAGACTGTGATATTTTAGCAACCATACAGAACAGCCTAATAGTATAGCAGCATGCAATAATCACTCTACCATTTATCGTCAATAACAATTTACCGTCCACACAGTAGAAAAACCCAAGCAATCACCCAGAATAACCTTGTGCAGAGGTTCTCAACTCTGGCCCACGAGATCCATTTTCCTGCAGAGTTCAGCTCCAACCCTAATCAGACACACCTGAACAAGCTAATCAAGGTCTTTAGGATCACTAGAAAGTTACAGGTGAGTTTGATCAAGGTTGGAGCTAAACTCTGCAGGAAAATGTGTCTCATGGGCCAGAGTTGAGAACCCCTGACCGAGTGACTACATAGAAACACTCAAACAACCACCCACAACACCTTACTAACATTATAGCAATGCCCTGGAAACCATTCAGAATATCTTATGCTGCAATTCACGTGCTATCAGAAATTTCCTACTTCCCAGTTCTGAAGTTGTAATTATGAGTTAGTCCAAGTGCTTTGTTGTCGAAAAGAACAGGAATCATGGAGGACGGCCCATTCATGAGTTCATTCTTGCCTATTTCTTGGGGAAATCTTATTAAAGCCAAAAGATATTTAATCAACATCCAACAGGTTAAAATGTAGCATCCCATTCATTGGTAACCATATAAACATTTACTGCACAATTAAGCTTACTGACGATTCTGATATTACGGTCAAATATACGCTATTTTTCACTGTTACATACAATATGCATCAAATGGTTATTTATTTACTTAAATATACATGACTGTAATGGCAGGAGAAAGCAATGTAGATGTTGTGGGAAAAATTAATAAAACTTATCAGAACTACAACTATATCTTTCCCCTCCACCATGTTTCAAGTTTATGGCCCTCCCAGCTCGGAAACTCGGGTATCAAAAAGAGTTTCCCAGTTGTAAATATGACTTGAGAGGTCGTTCATGTCAAATTTCCGACTTGGAAACTCGTATTTACGATAATTTCAATAGCATGTGAAGGTAGCGTTATTATTAGCATGACAATTTATCAATAGCAGACAGGTTGTCAAGATCCAAAAAGGTCATAAAAACACCATAGCGGTCTGGAAAACTTGTCAACAACCACTTACAACACCTTAGCAACTACATAAAGCCCAAGCAAGCATCCAGAACATCATAGTGACTACATAGTAACATGCAAACCATCACTCATGACGGCTTAAGCCTGGAATACACTACATGACTTTTGGCCCGATTTTCCCCCCATTTACAGTCTGGAGAAGTTGACGCTAGTTGCCGAAAGTCAGAGCCAGTCTGCAGATTTCAGTTGACAGGTTTCATAAAAAATCACGTAGTGTATTATGGTCACAAACTCTGATTTTTTTTTTTAGCTTCAGACTATGATTCCATCTAATCGGAGGATATCAAACATGTTTGATATTTTGAGCCAATTTTAGAACACATATTGTTTTCATTTGTCATGCGTCTCCTAGCAACAATGCACAGCTTCTGCTTGAGTTTGTTGTGATCGGAACAACTTTAAAGTCTGGTAGTGTGTGATCCTCAGTCATTTAGTGTATGATGGACAGTTTTTCCTCTGCGACTATTGCAAAGTCGGTAAGTGTATGATGCCCAGTGTTTTAAAATCTGTTCAGATTTTAAAAGTCGTGTAGTGTATTCCAGCCTTTAGCAACAACATAATACCACAACCATTCAGAAAGCCCTAGCAACCACACAGCAGCACACAAATAAACAGTCACAACACCTTAGCAATGCCAGAGCAACCACCCAAAACACCTTAGTGACTACATAGCAACATGCTAACCACCACTCTTTGGATGTTTCTATTCAGTAGCTAGGGTGTTGTGAGTAGCTTGGATGTTTCAACTTTTTTGATTGTTGAAGCATTTTGAGTGGGTGTTACCATGTTGCTATGCAGTCACTAGGGAGTTCTGGATGGTTGCTTTTATGTTTTTGCAAATATCTAGTGACTAAATATTTGCGTTTTGCAGTCGGTAGGGTGCTCTAGATGGTTACTAGTCCATTTTGTAGTTGCTAAGGTTGTTTGAGTTTTCTAGCAACCTCTTCGCAACATACAAACAAACACTCATAAGACCTTAGCAATGACGTAGTAATGCCATAGCAACCACCCACAGCACCCTAGTGACTGCATAGCAACAGGATTTAATTATTATTATTTTAAATACAGGCAATGCATTGATGTTACTTTCCTGCTGGGACAGGTCCCCTCAGCCAGACTGAGTGGTAAAAGATTCTGCAACATGACTGGGCTCTAAGTCAAGTCAAGTCACCTTTAGTTGTATAGCACTTTATACAATACTGATTATGTCAAAGCAGCTTTACAGTGTCAAACAGGAAAATAGTTTGTCAATAATGCAAGAAGACAATAACAAAGAGTCATTTTTCCAGCTAAAGTCAGTTCATTGAGGATTCAGTGATGTCATCATCCAGTTCAGCTCTCTTCCAATAGTGTCTGTGCAATCAGTCAGTCAAGTGTCCCCAACTAAGCAAGCCAAAGTCTTTAGTAAGGGAAACTGCACAAACGGGAGTAAAACAAATGCATAAATTAAAGGGAGTTGGACTCGATAGTGATCCTAACAACTTTGTGAAGAACCAGTGGTCCATGGAAAATTCAATCAACAGGTCATCTGGAACTAAATTCAATCAGTCGATCAGTCAATTAATCAGTCAGTCAGTCTGTCTGTCTGTCTGTCTATCTATCTAGTTTTGTACAAAAACTGGGGTTTTCTAACATTATCTAACCAACCAAGGCTCCTCATTATGGGGGGTTTTAAATAAATGCTGACAAAAACTTTACAGCTATGCAGAATATAAGTAAATATTAAATTGATGAGTTGTCAGTACAATGAGTTTGTGGTTAAAGAGTTAACCTTTAACCCCTGGGTTCTTGATCAAACTACATTGCTCCAAACCGGCCTTCTTTCAAATTAGTGTTCTACAAATTGTAGATAAGATGTTTGAGCTTAAATGACAAGTAATCTTTGTCTTGTCCCTAATGTGACATGAAACCGGGACTGAGGCCCATTTCCACAAATCCATTCTTTCGAACAGTTAGTTTCAAAACAATTATTCAGCTATTTTTTTTTATGCCATTTACAACTTCAACTTTGAATTCTGGGTCATCCCTATCTAGGATTGATCCAGGCTGCAACCCCTGTGGGTCTTAACTATTAAGTTACCAGCTCTTTGGCATTTACAGCTTTGACAGTGTGTTACCTTCTGGCAGAAGTGTTGTGTGGATATGATGAACACATCCAGGCATCGTGAGGACTTCCTGAGCTCATCCTGCAGGGTGATCAGCTGCCGAGCCTGATCTTCACATCTCTCTTTCAGTTTCTGTACCATCAACCGCTCCCGCTCGGCATCCACACCTTCAGCACGCCCACCCAGACGGGCCACACATGACTTCTGACGCACTGAGGGAAGAACAAGAAATATGAAAAAAGTGCATAAAGAAAATGAAGCGTGTAAATGAAAATTATTATTATTATTTTTAAATTTGGCTTCAAATATGTCCTTAACATGTTTGTGACAGGCTTTGTGAGATTCTCTCAGTTTATTTTTAAAGGGGTCATATGATGCGATTTCAATTTTTCCTTTCTCCTTGGAGTGTTACAAGCTCTTGGTGCATAAAGAAGATCTGTAAAGTTGCAAAGACTAAAGTCTCAAATCCAAAGAGATATTCTTTATAAACATTAAGAGTCAGCCACGCCCTCCTAAAACAGCTCATTCTAACACGCCCCCACGTGTCTACATCACGATGTGGGAAGATTTGCATAACACCGCCCAAATGTTCACGCA
>NW_015546074.1:322328-361798 GCF_001515605.1 Sinocyclocheilus anshuiensis
CAGACTGTAAGTCGTTTTTTTATATTTAAAGAATTTGCCACTGATGATTCAAACGCAAGTTTTGAGCAGTGTAGAGTAGGGCTTGTTGTTTGTCATTTCTCTGATCACAAATGCAGACATGGTTTTATGTTTACGCGGCGCGATGCAACGCAACGCGTAAAAAGACAGTATAAGTCATTATAATCCGTAATTATGTCCCCACTGGATGCAACAAATGCCTCGTTTATATTGGGTTTTAATGTTTTTGTCTCGTCGCTCCGGCCGGACACGGCATCACAATATGGTAAGGGGCGTAACATTTCCGTCACACGCTTGAGGTATTCGGCCAATCACAACGCACTGGATAGCTGGCCAATCACAGCACACCTCACTTTTCAGACCGATGAGCTTTGTAAAAATCGACGTGTTTCAGAAAGGCAGGGCATAGAGGAGAAACAATAATGTACAGTATGTGGAAAATAATGTGTTTTTTTTAACCTTAAACTGCATAAACACATTTCATTACACCAAATACACAAAATAATGTTCTTTTTAGCAACATCATATGACTCCTTTAAACTATAAGTATGCTTGAAATGTGACTGCAATTCATTCCATTTTTGGTGTCATACATGTCATTTAAGTCAATTAATGTAAAATATTGTTTAATTAAATGTATAAGGACCATACATTAATGTGATCATAAAAACTATGATCAGGTCAAACATTCAGCAGTAACTGCTGACTTGCTTCTTCCATGAACACACATAATGCTCACTGATGAGTCAGCTCAACACTAGAGAGGATAGAGTCAGGATAACGTAATCCATAAATATATGTAACATATGTATGGTAATACAGTGAAGCCCACAAGTGAAAATACTTTATTTTGCAGACTTTTCTAATTTAAAGCAATGTTATTTTATTTTTTACATTTTTTTTATAATTATATATGAATTTCAAAATGTACATACATATATACACACTACCAATATGCATGTTACAAAAGATTTTTATTTGAAATAAATGCTGTTCTTTTGAATTTTCTATTCAATTTCATTAAAGAATACTGAGGAAAATGTTTCATGGTTTCCACAAAAATATGATGAATGAATGATTTCTGAAGGATCATGTGACACTGAAGTAATTGCTCCTGAAAATTAGCTTTGCATCCCAAGAATAAATTACAATTTAAAGTATTTTAAAATAGAAAATAGTTCTTTTAAATTGTACAAATATTTCACAATATTACTGTTTTACTGTATTTTTGATCAAATAAATGCAGCCTTGGTGACCATAAGAGACTTATTTCAAACACATATTTAAAAAATCTTAACGACCCCAAACTTTTGAACAGTAAAAGTGGATCATCCAATAAGACTTTAGAAAAACTTTTTATAAATATGCTTATATATAATTTGTAAGTGTTTAACTAACATTTTATATAGGTATTTAAATTTACTGTGTATTTTAATTGAATTATTGAGGAAGCAAACAATTAGCAAAATATCAGATTCAATTAAATTATTATATTTATTTTAAGACCTATGTAGGGTGTCAATTTAGCTTCCATTATTAGTGAGGGAATTACTCGCCGGTTTCTTAATGGAAGTCTTTAGTCTTCACAGTGTTGCTATGACAACCACTAGTAGCCGGTTAATGAGGGATGGAAAATGACAGTGGGAGGGGCGGCAGCAGCAGAGCAGAATAAAACGACCTCACACACTCACCAGGGGACTGAGGCTTGGGAGAGACCACTGCAAACCTCTTCGGGGACGACACAATGGGTCGGGTGATTTCTCCATCCCTTTGAAACTCCTTTCTAGAGGCTGAATGAGAAACAGATATATATATGTGTCACTATTGTGAATGAGAATTAGTTACAGTTCCTAACTATGAACACATAACACATTTAATGAAAAAATATTTTTTTATTCTAAAATATATTATTTGATTTGAATGAGTACTATCAAATCAAATAATAATTTTAATCCAAAAGCTCTGCAATCAAAATAAGTTTTATATTAAAAAAAAATAAAGTAAATGCCTAAGGTGTCCACTAGCTGGAGCCCTTGGCTCACTCATGTTCTCTTTCCGACACTGTGACTGCAGTGTCTTCAGCATGAACAGCTATGATTATATGATATGATATGGCAGCCACTAAAGAGCTCTTCAAGAATATTTTTTATAAAAGTATTTTTTTCTAAATCACCACTTGGAAACATGTTTATATTGAACTTTCCATTCATCAAATAGTAATGAAAAAATGTATCACGGTTTCAACAAAAATATTTAAAGCTGCAGTCCGTAACTTTTTTTGGTTAAAAATGATCCGAAATCAATATTTGAGCAAGTACATAACCAGCCAGTGTTCAAAACTATCGCCTTACTTTAGCCCGATTCACAACGGTTAGCTTATAATAATGTTTTCTAATTTGAGTGGTACGGGTAGGTTTTTGCGGGAAATTCGAGCATGGCACTGTCATTACGTTACTTCTGTAAACATAAAGAAGTTGTCCCGGCTACTAGGCTATCGCATGTGAGGATCCTGCTGGTGGCGGATCGTTTATAGCCTTTTCTCACAGCAGTTAGAATAATTAAATGTATCATTTTGATGGCGGACAGAAAGGATTATGTGTTTATGAAACACATGTGAATGAAATTAAATTATATTCCAGTTATAAATGTGCTTCTGATTACAGATAGCCTGGGATTACACAAGATTTATATTTTAACGACAACCAGTTCGAAGGGAGTATAATTTGCTTTTTGGGTTAAAAGAATTTCTTAATATGAAATTCGAATGGTATGACAATTAGAGATTAGACTGTGCAGAAATTGAAATCTACACACTAATACACACTCTGAACAAAATGTTTCATTCATCCAATTAAAAAAATTTAGGGTAATGATTCACATCTATATTTTTTAACTTGAGCCAATGGAAAATAAATAACTTGCCCTAAAAAATTTTTTCATTGGATGAATGAAAACAAAATTTCAGTGCACATAGTCACGCAATGCTGATGTTGTTAACATTAACATTAATAATTGGAGAATAAAGTATAACAATAATAATCATTTGCACGGTTTGATGTGATATGAGCTAACCAATATTTAGATTAAATCACCATTGGTAGCGCGATTTATTGTAATTATTTTTTCCTCAGTTGGTCAAAACAAAAGTGGCAGACTTGTTACTTGTTCAGATGACAATATACAGTTAAAATTCTTATTTGGGTCATATGTTCCAAGAGGTAGGCTAGAATCTGTGATTGCGAAGTACAGTAAATATCCACACCAGTGTGGTAACTGACTGCTACACATACTCCTCAAAACATTAGATTCATCCGTGCTGGAGCTGCGTCAGAGCACAACCCACGCAAGGAAGATAATTCCGCAAAAAGCTGCAATTGCAGGTTTTCAAACAGAGATGGCGACAAAGAGGCAAAACTTACGGACTGCAGCTTTGATTTTTTTCAGCAACTATTTTCAGAAAAGTCTCTTGAGCAACAAATCAGCTTATCAGAATAATTTCTGAAAGATCATGTAACACTGAAGACTAGAGCAATGGCTGCTGAAAATTTTGCTTTGCATCACAGAAATAAATTACATTTTAAAATATATTCCAATGGAAAACATTTTCACATTTCACATATTTCACATTATTTTTGTTTTTACTGTATTTTTATCAAACAAATTAAATTCAGCTTAATTAGTACATAACGCTCATTGATATTATATCTTATTGTTACTAAAATCATATTATAAGGAAAAATACATTTAAAAAATGAAGGAAAAAAATCTATCTCCCTCTGTGTAAGCCATGAATTGTTTTTGTTCATAATTGCTAGGTTTGCTCAATCTTCTGTAACAGCCTACAGAGTGAGCATGTTATTCTATTATCATTCTAATGATGTCTTCAGCTATCAACAAGCTTCTACTTTAGTGATTTTTATCCCATATAGACTGCAGAATAATGTAGATGTGTTTAGTGCAACTGATAATAGATAACTGTATTTACAATTCTGATATCCCATAATAAACAGACATCAGTAAGGTGAGAATACGTACAGACAATATTTACAACATTTCTGCAAAAATGCAGTTCATGTACATTTTTTTGCACACAGAGGTGTAAATGTGTGTGAAGTATGAATGCTGTTGTCATGGTGACAGCAGCATGCTCTGCCACTGACACACTTCTTCACGTGCCTGTCATGTGACTTCTGTGAGACCCAACATTGGTCACATAATAAACGAGCTTGCAGTGGCGTCACTTACCCATGGGTGAGGCACAAGGGGGCGGGTGCAGAGATCGGCGGGATGGGGGCGGGGGACTGCTGCGGTTCTGACTCCTGCTGCTGCTGCTCTCAGCAGGAGGGAGAGGAGAGCGCGAGAGGAGAGTTTCATCACTGCTGCTGTGTGGACCTGTGCAGAGAGAAATAAGAAGCTTGTGAAGCTTTGAGGAAAAAAAAATTCTCTGCTGTCCTATATCCTATTATACTTTTATTATACAATTAAATACAATTTATTATATATTTAAACTTATTATACAATTAAACATTTCTATGGTATCAGTACTATTGTTTTCTCCCTTTAATGAATCACTTATACTCATAATATTTTCATTCACAACTCACTTTGGATAAAACATCTCTTCAATGAAAATTTGAAAACAAAATGTGTGTAGCATCTGTAGTTCATCCAAGAATAAAGATAGCTAAACTAACGGTAGTGTACAGAGTTATATGCAATGCTCTGCTGATACACACAGACGAGTTGTTTCCACCTTTCTATATAGTCTGTTCATCTCAGATTTATAATGGATTTCTAGCCAGGTATCCTGATTCAACAAAGGTCTAGATTGCTTTGATTGAATGCTGACACATCCTCCTTCAAGCTCACACATCCTACAGCCCAAATAATTCAATGCAAAGTAGATGCAAGATGAGATAAATGTGACTCAAATCATGCTTAATGGGACACTGATTGTGATCAATAAAGTCAGCTGTAAAGTTGTCAAGGATTTAACTACTTATAATACAAGGTTGCTGTTGTGTGTGTTTGCTAGGGATATGACAGAAGCCAAATATCTTATTCGGAAAGGCATGGGTAATGGCTTCAAAACAAATAATGAATTCTATCAAAGAATGAGAAAAATATTTGGCAGATACATTCACTCCCCATGTTTGCTGGGTGACTAACAGGCTAACAGGTGAGCCAGAAATAGTACAATATTATACATCAATATCTAAAATTACTACGAGTGTGTGAAGTGAGTGTGAGTGTAAACCTTATGAATGAAATGAGCACGGCATGATGGCAAATCAAAAAGTCACGCTGTCCACTCTAAGAAATCAGAGCTAGCCAAGAGTAATATCATCTTGTAAAATGTACAGTGGTATAGAAAAGAATCACCCTTCTTTAAAATAATCACATTTTGTTGCTTTGTAGCCTGAGATGAAGACGGAAACAGTTTTTGTTTTATCCAGCTGTATTTACTTAGTGCAACTTATAACATCCAAGCAGAAGATAAAACACCAACACGTCAGAAAAAAAAAAAAAAAAAAAAAAACACGAGGTGGGGGGGTTTCATGGGGTCTTAAAAAGACAGAGTCAGTGAGAGAGACACCAGGACGTAAAGAGAGAAAAAGCAAGAGATTCTCAGATTTCAGTACTTTGAGATGTGATCATAGTCTCTGAGGACAATTAGGTCATACATTACTTTAACTGTTAACTACTTAATCTCTGTTAAAAATAAGGATATTACCATGTATATGAACACTTAAGTTGGAAAAAGGATCACCTCACTCTTAAAAATGACTTGTAAACTCAATCAGGTGTAGTGAATCACATTCTCAATGGCACACAAACGTTTGACTTTCAACTGTGATCAGCTGTGGTCATTTTGATTAGCTCAGCATGAAAAGAGCTTTCCTGGAGCATTCAGTGAAATCTATTATTGAGAAGTGGGAGGTATTTGGTACAACACAGACACATATAACAAATTATCCAAAAAATGTGGCTTGTATGGGAGGATTGCAAAAACTAAAAGCCACTCCTAAAGAACGGCCACATGCAGTCATGACTGAGATTTGCCAAAACGCATCTTGAAGATTCTGAGGCAGATGAGACTAAAATTGCATTATTTGGCCTCAACACCAAACCATATGACTGGCGGAAATCCAATACAGCTCACCATCTAAATAACACCGCTCCTACAGTAAAGTATGGAGGTGGAAATATCCTGTTATGGAGGTGTTTCTCTGCATCAGGGACTGGAGCACTTGTCAGGAGGACAATGAATGGGGCAAAATACCATCAAATTCTTAAGGAAAATCTGCTGCCCTCTGCCAGAAAGTTGTCAAAGGGAAGAAGGTTTACCTTCCAACATGACAATGACCCAAAGCACACAGCAAAACTGACCACACAGTGGTTGAAGGAGAAAAAGGTGAATGTCCTGGCATGGCCTATATGCCCTATTCAGACAGTAATTGTTTCTCAGGGGGACATAAGTGATTTTCACCATTTACAGTGGGTAGTTGGTGATTTTAATGCCGTCCAAATCCAGGATGTCGGTGTTTTTCTCTCACCACCTGCGTAAAAATCCCCAGCCAAATTACCTACTGTTTTTTGACAAACACCAAGGTCGTGTAGTGATTTAATTGCCGTCCGAATCCACATCTCTGAGCTTTTAAAAGGAGATCAATCCAAAAGTCCTTTTATAAATTTTTGTAAATCCTTTTTGACCACTGAAATGCACCGTACGGTTGCACTTCGCGGTAATTTGTATCAGAAAAGTGGCATCTCGTGCATTAAAAATGGACACCTACATCACCGAAGTGCTAGAATGTTTTTCATCTGCACTTCAATACAGCGACTGGGAGCTATCAAGAAGATGAAGAAACAGAAGAAAAACACAAACAATTCTGAAATGGGCCATTATCATGGCAGTGACAGGTAAGTTATACAGTACATTTTAAAAATATATGTGGCGAGGGGGGCGTGGTTCAGCGAGGTCTGCAGCAGGAGAGAGAGTTAGGAGACGAGCGGTGAGTAAGTGGGTCAAATGCAAATGACGAACACCTGTGTCTGGTTCCAGTAATTGGCGTGGAGAGACCGCATAAAGAGGCCCAGGAAAGAGCTGTGAGGGAGAGAGAGACTGACTGCTGACTGGGGAGAGACTGTGCCTGCTCTGGAGAGCCCTGTGATCGTGATTGTGCCTGTGCAATTGTACTATATTGAGCACTGGTAGCGCAAAGTTCTGTTTTACTTTGTTTGAAGCTGAATAAAAACCCCAGCAGCAGTCAAGCCGACCCCGTCCTCTTCCTTCTCAAGACATTGACGAAGGAAGCAGGAGAGCCGCCGCCATCATGCAAACTCCGACAAGTACGGCATTTGCGGATGTCATTTCATTCCTCGCGGTCCTCTATCAAGAGCAACATCAGGCGTTACTGGACATGCGGACTGATTAGGAGCGACGCTTCCAGGTAATCGTCCAGGTGCAACAGGAGGACCGCGAGAGGTTCCGGAGCTGGATGGACCGGGAGGTTCGGGCAGAAGCTGCCCCGCAGCAGACCCCGGCTCCCCACCTGCCGCTGAACAAGATGGGGGCTCAGGATGACCCCGAAGCCTTCCTGGATCTGTTCGAGAAAACAGCGGAAGCTGGTGGGTGGCCACGAGAGCAATGGCCGGTGCGCCTGATACCCCTATTATCGGGGGAAGCGCAGGTGGCTGCTTAGCAACTGCCCGTGCGGAACTTCCTGGTCTTTGACGATCTCAAAAGGGTCATCATCCAGCGGGTCGGCCGAAGCCCGGAGCAACATCGCCAGCGATTCCGTTCGCTGGACCTGGGCGAGAGTGGCCGACCCTTCGTGCTGGCCCAACGGCTCCGGGACTCATGCCGCAAGTGGCTACTGGCTGAGGAAAGCGACGTCGACCACATCATCGACCGGGTGGTACTGTTGCACCGGGAGAGAAAGTACTTGTATTACTCCCAACTTCAAGTTCTAAATTACTTGCAAAGTGGCAAGGACCATTTGAGGTCACACAGCAAGTTGGAGATCTCGATTATGAGGTGGTTCGCAGATAGGAGCGGGGCACGTCAAATTTACCACCTCAACCTCCTGAAGCTTCCGTTCGGGTTGTTCGGGGCACCGGCCACTTTTCAGCGTCTCATGGACCGTATTCTCCGGCCCCATGCTGCATATGCCGCTGCCTATTTAGATGACATCGTCATCTATAGCAATGACTGGCAGCGTCATATGGAGCATGTGAGGGCTGTTCTGAGAGCGCTGAGAGTGGCCGGACTCACGGCCAACCCGAAGAAGTGTGCGGTTGGGCGACCCCGTCCTCTTCCTTCTCAAGACATTGACTTTGTTACAATATATTATATTTGGGCTATATTATATATAATTGATCATGTGACTGGCTACGTAAGACACGTAGTTCCAGGTTTGTAGCATTACAAACTCAGACGTCCACAGCAAATTTATCTTCATCTGAAAGCGTGTGTAATCACTAAGGAGCTATGGAGATTTATTTTTTAAAGACTTCCCCATGAGAAACAATTACCGTCCGAATAGGGCTCTAGTCAGAGCCTAGACTTAAACCCCATTGAAAATCTGTGGAATGACTTGAAGGCTGCAGTCCATAAACAGGCACCATCAGATTTAACTGAACTTGAGCAGTTCTGCAAAGAAGAATGGGCAAATATAGCAAAGTCTAGATGTGCAAAGTTAGTAGAGACATATCCCAACAGACTAAAGGCTGTAATTAAAGCAAAAGGTGGTTCAACAAAATACACAAGGGGGTGATCCTTTTTCCAAATCAGTGATTATTATTTTTTTTCTCTCTCTGACATGTTTATGTTATATGTTTCACTTTGATGTTATAAGTTGCACTGAGTAAATACAGCTGGATTAAACAAAAACTGTGTCTGTCTTCATTTCAGGCTGCAGAGCAATACAATTTGATTATTGTAAAGGGGGCGGGGTGATTCTTTTCTATACCCACTGTATGCTATGTTTTTGGTTTCATTGTGTTGTTGGTTCTGTTTCCCCCGTTGTTTGACCTAGTTTTCCTGTGTGTGTGTTTGATTCAGTCTCATTCAGTTCACCTGTTGCTTATTAGTTAACTAATTGGCTCCCTTTGTTTGTTCATGTTTAAATGCCTTCAGTTTTTGTAGTGTCCTTTGTCCGGTATTGTTTGTATGTTACTACGCCTTGGTTGTGAAGTCTTATCTCTTCTTTGTGGATTAATTAAAGCCTGTTTGGACTCGCCTTTGTCTTCTTTGCTGTGTTTGTGCCTAAGCATCGTTGCATTGTGACACCACTAATGTACTGAATCATACATATTTTCTGCTATTTGATATGTCTATTTAAATGTCTAAAACCTTGTGCTAATCAGTAATCATAATATCATTACCCTTAAAAACAGCATTCATGGCGCATGTGATGCACTGGCCAAAGACTTAAATACTTTGAAGGATTCTATACTAAAAATTTTAAATAAATGCATGAGCAAGGCAGACGGAGTAACTTTTAATAAATATATGTGTAGTTCCAAGGACAAAGAGATTTAAAAAAAACACACACGATGTTAAAATACAGAAAAAAAATGCAGCAAATGCTGTGAGAAGTATGACTGTGTCTGTCTCAGCAGGAGGTAGAAGGCATTGGCTGGCAAATGGCATGAGGTTTGGTCAGAGAACAGGACTGATACACACTACAGCAGGACATATGCATTATTTATGATGGAGCATTAAAGATTTTACTGTCTTATGTGAAGGAACAGTACAGTATGTTTTTTCCCTCACTCACTGGAATGAGAAACTGCCAAGGTGGCTACAGTATGAAGCATTTAAATTAATACATTATTATACTTAATTTTTTAAAATTATTTAAATTTAAATATAAACACTAGAACCACTTTAAATAAAGATGTAAGCTGAAATAATATCTCCTTTTTCCCCCTCCTCAACTATTGTTTTTATTGAGGAACAAAATATTCTTTAAATTCTGGAAACACCAAATGGTTAATTAATTTAATATATCAATACTGTTTCACTCTCAGAAAAAAGGTACAAAAGCTGTCACTGGGGCGGTACCTTTTCAAAAGGCACACCTTTGTACCTAAAGAGTCCATACTGGTATCTTAAAGGTACAAATTAGTACCTAAAGTGTACATATTAGTACCTAAAAGGTACAAAAGTGTACCTTTTGAAAAGGTACCGCCCCAGTGACAGCTTTTGTTCCTTTTTTTCTAAGAGTGTGCAATACTGCAATACTGTTAATAAAAGTGTAAAAACAAGCATTTTTGTCATAATTATAGCTTGGGGGGAAAGGTGGAATTCACCACTTACAAGAAGACAAGCTTTTAATGAAACTTGACTGTCTATTCAGTAGAAACGTGGGGGAAAAATAATCTGTGCTATATGACCAGAGAAAAGGGGCTGTGGCATTCACTTTTGACAAAAAATAGATTTTGGCACCACCCACTCTCTGTGAGCAAGAATACAATTCATAGTTTTCACGTGATGTTACACCCTTACAGGAGCACCCACATGGAGGGCAAAACAAGGCTTTCCTCCACTGACTGCCAGTTACTTTTATGAGATTTTCATTAAGTAGTAATGTAGTACAATGTGATATTTAAAGGCCAAATTCAGTAAACACCTTATTGATGATGCATACTTTGTACAGGCAAGCAGATGAACCCAGAATATAAACGCAATGCGCAAAGTTTCACATTAAATGTTTTCCCATAGAAAACCATTATAAAGAAAACACTTAACCATTTAGCGCATTGCGTTCAAATTCCGAGCTCATTTGCTTGCCTGTGTAATGCATGCATCATCAACAAGGTGTGTACTGAATATGATCTTTTAATATCACTGTTGCACTTTGTGTTTTCACATTAAACGTTTTAGAATGTGACTGAAATATCGCAGCGGGTGCTTTATATGGATTGCTAATGGCCAAAACTTGCATTTTGTTCACATATCTTTGTTTTATTCTTTTAAGATGTGATCTAAATATTTTTGGATTGGAACAGATTGAAAATTGTCAGGCTTGTGCTGCGGTTCTATGGATGTTTTGCCCGCCAGGTCTTCGAGCCAGTCACGTGACTGAGAACTATGAATGTATCTCATTGAACAAGTAGATCTGAGTGCAGGCAACATGGAGAAAGAGTATACACTGTTCATTTACATGTACTTCCCACAACAATACAAATCTGGTTGAAGATCAGCAGACTTATCCTTAAACTGCAAATGGAACTTTTTTTTCACACACCTAGAAAATCATGGAAATTAAAACTTAAATTAAAAAGCTATAAAAATGTATATAGTGAGCTAAACATGACATAGAACAACCTTACAGTTCAGCATTTTTAAATATACTTTAAAATGAAATAAAAAAATTGTAAAAAAAAAATAAAAATAAAAATAAAATATTATTAAATGTTTTTGATAATCACTGAAAATGTGTCTGATTTTGTTCCAATCAGGCAAATGGCCTACGACTAACTAGTTGGCACTTTGTGCTTGAACTCCTGAAAATGTATGTGACACGAATAAATCACAAACAACACTTACATGGGTCCAGGTCTTGCTTTCCAATGTCCCTTTTTAAAACGAAAGTGAAAAGAGGTACAAAATAGCCCAGTAATGAAAACATTTGTGCTGCCAATTCGTCTGTTAGTAGAGGATACACATCCAGGATCCAGACTTGAGATGACAATAAACATCATCTGCTTTCACAAAGTTAATCTGATATTAAAACTCCACTGAGTTGCCAAAAAGCTCCAGACAAACAACGAGTCTTAAAGATCACTAAACTTTAATTTAAACCCTTTGCAAAATAGTAGAAGCCCAACTGCTCTTGAATACCTCCACATTTCCAGAGAGGACATAAGAGTGAAAGTGGTGACACAGGCCTAGTTGTTGACACTCTAACTTGGGTAGGGTCAACAGCTGTACATTATATTTTATCTACCGAGGACGGCATCTAACAAAAATGCCACATGCACATCTCTGAATTTAAATAACAAGCCAGGAGTCTTTGGGTTTTTAAGAGGGGACATAAAATTGGGACAGGAAGGCGCCACTGTTGACCTCTCAGCTGTCCAAGCCGAGAGACAAATGTGTCCCCACTATAGCATCAGACATATCAGGACGTCTGCTGATGTCATAATGGGATGCTAGACAAGGGTGTGGTTTCAAAACATACTGCACTTACAGTACAAAAAGAGAGAGTATAAATACCTGAGAAAGAGTCTCACAGTCTCTGAACTGTGAGAGCACATATATTACACTCAGCAGTTTAGTGACACCGTTTGCTAGACTCAGCATTTATCTGCAGTCTTGAGGGAATGACTGCAGTGAAAGAGTCTATAAATGAATAAGAGGACACTCAAGCCTTGAATGTAAGGACAAGCCCTTCAATATGTCCCGCCTCGACTTCCTGTTTAAATAGAAATATTTTGGAGGTTTATAATTCCTGGACAAACCTGAAATGAAAAAGAGTATATTAAGTTGTGTGCCTCATATTTTCTATCAAATGCTTACAATTAGAAGTAGCAATGTCCAATTCATGAAAAGTAGCTGTCCAAGTCTTTCAAATGGCCATTAATAGACAAAAAAGGCGTTTTGTAGATGGCTAACTGGACCATGCTAACCAGCCAGTAAGTAAGCAAAGTAAGCTACTTTCTGTGAATGTGTGAGATTTCTTATTTAGCTGCACATAACTGGAAGAATAATAAAGTGCAGTAAAAAGGTATCTATTCTTTTAACTACAAACCAGGATTTTTATGATTATGATACTGAATTAAAATGATATGATAACAAATAGCAGTTTGTAATTTCAGTCAGCATAACAGACTGTTTTTGTACAGCTTTTGTACAGCTAAAAAAAAAAACTGGAAGTGGAAGACACCTGAAGTTTCACACATTCATATCACAAATGGCCATGTCTGATGTTAAGTTAAAAATAAGGGATGTTCTTTTTACTCTGCAAAACCTGAAAATATATTGGTAATGTCTTTTAAAGGGGACATCAGATGCTCATTTTCCACAAGTTGGTATGATATTTTAGGGTCTTCATGAAATGTCTGCAACATACTTTGGTTAAAATTCCTCAATGATCGTGTAAAACAACACCCTTTTTACCTTGTCAAAAACGACCTGTTTCGGTGCATGTCTCTTTAAATGATAATGAGCTACTGCTCACCCCACCCATCTCTTCTATTTTTTTGTGTATTCGGTGGTGTTACCATCAAAAACAAAAATAATCCACTGTGTCCTCAGCGGCTCTGATGTCGGGAGAAAATTGTTTCACACTGCAAGCTTGAGCTTCACGTCAGCGTAACTTTATCATCACTGCAGCTACTCGCGAGTGTATTCACACTGGAAGCGTTTGTACAGCGTCACAGCGGCGGCTCCAAAGTTACATATTTCTTTACAAAGACAACTATAAATTTATTTTTAGAAGTTGGTCAGTTATAAACTTTAAAGTTTTAAAGTTTGTGTGAGCATGAGCAGTGCAGCAAAACTCTGAGCTGAAACCATCGCTTCAGTGCTACTCATGCGCTGCTCAGCCGGTGTGAATGTACTCATTTGTTAACATGCACGCTGGAAAAAATATGCGCTGCTCACGCACCGCTCATGCTTGCGGTGTGAAACCGGCCTTGTGTTCACTTTTACATCCAACTACAAAACACCTGCATTACTTACGACACATGTCGCTACAGCTGCTCGAGCGCAGAGAAAATGGCGTACAGCGTACAACTGGCTGAGGGCGAAAAAATGCTAATATGGGACAGTCCGTCAGTGGTCGTGGGCGGGGCCTAAAAACTGCTTGATAATTGAGACTGTTTAGGTTTTTTGTGGTATTAAAAAAAAGGATTTAATTGATTTTTATTATTGTAAGGTGGTTGTGTCCACACACTGCTTAGACACATTTATATGCAATTTTGCATCTGATGTCCCCTTTAAATTATATATGACACGATATAACCAAAGCAACAGATGGTCAAATTAAACATTTCATTCTTTGCATTTTTGGTTAGCATGCTAATCAATTAGCCTACTAAGCTAACATGTCTAGCGCAAGTTAACTAAGTCATAGAAAAATTTTGAATTTTGCACTATATGTTAAAATGGATATTATAATTTAATTATGTTCAAAATTTTGAAATATATTATACTACTGTCAAAATCTCCAGTCACCAGCCCTGTCACCCCTGAATTACATCTCCCAGCATCCCCCCTGGTTCCCACCTGCACTCAGTCAGTCATCACCTCATCTAGACATATAAGCACTCACCTTATTTATTTGCAATTCTCTGAATTCCACTACTCACCTGCTGCTATCCCTTGTGCACCACTATACCTGTCAATATACCACTGTTTTGGAAGTTACTCTTGTGTATCCTCTTCTGTTGCGTGACAGAAGACTAGACTGCTTAATAAGAGCTCTACGGGGATCTTTTGATTCAAGTATGGATTGCCAATCTGCTGAGATGGAATCTGTTGAAAATATTCTGTTGCTCCGTCGATCAAAATGGCCACAGTATGGAGATGTATGTTGAGGAGTTTATCCAGTATTGTCATTTATTAACCTGGAATGACCAATCTCTCATGGGCTTGTTTTGGATTTGATTAGACAGTCACCTAGCACAACTGATACCATCAGGCAATCCGACCCTCACCCTGAGACAATATTTAGACTGGGTGTCATGAATTTGTGGCTCTCCCCTTGCAGTTGAGGAAGTCAGTGAGGTGAAGAACAACAATGCCGCTAAGCAGCAATTCTCTGTGTAACCAATCCCTTCCTAGGTGCCAATCCTCGTCGTCCAGTACCAAACCAGTAATAACCATCAGAGCCATGCCGACTTCTCATCTTGACAAGTCGGCCAAGCACAGTTTAAAAAGATCAGCTCCAGTCAGTATTCGACTGACTTCAAAGGTGTAGGATTTTTCCATCAGGTCCGTCCATAAGGCAAGGAGATCAAGATCAGCAGTCCTAAGTCAGCCCATTTTAAATGAGTCACAGTCCATGAGTCTGCTCCAGTCCTAGATTCTGTTCTTGTCAATGCCCTGTCAGATTTTGCTTCTGCCCAGAAGTCAACTCAGAAGCCCGTTCTAGCCTTAGTAATCCATCAAATACCTATTCAATCCACAGAGCTCAACCTAGAATCTTCTTCCTTGTTGAACATCACTATAATCCCAGCACAAAGGAGGAGGATAAAGAGAAAAAAGTCAAACTTTCATCACTCTGCTTCAGCCTTTGAGCCCAGTCCAGTGTTGGCTCTAGCCCCTGAGCCCAGTCCAGTCTCAGCTCCAGCACCTGACCACAGTCCAGTGATGGCTCTAGCTCCTGACCAGAGTCCAGTGATGGCTCAAGCCCCTGAGCACAGTCTAGTGAAGGCTACAGCCCCCGAGTTCAGTCCAGAGTCCATTTCAGAGTTTCCCGCTATCATGGAAGCTATGTCGGAGTCTCCTGATGTCCCGGCCATCATGTCAGAACCCATTCTGAGAGTTCCAAACACAGAGGATTCAGAGACCCCTTTACCACTGTTTGCTCTCCCTGCTACAGCGGTGGCCATAATGCGTGTCTGGGCTGCACACTGCTCTCCAACTTCTATTGAAGTGGCGGTATTCATCCACAAATTTCCCGTACGCCCTGATGGGACCAAGGAGATGGTTCTTGAGTTTCCTTTTTGCCCAGATGCATCCATGGGGATCGTTCCCAAGTTTCCTGTTTGCTTATATGTGACTACGGAGGTCATACCCAAATTTCCTGTCTGTCTAGATGTGACCAAATAGGTCATCCCAGAGTTACCGGTTTGCCCTGATGTAGCCATGGAGGTTGTCCCCGTCTACTCAAACACAGCCACATGCCACCTTGTCACAGCCACAGAGGTCGATCTAAGTCCCCTCGTCACGGCCATAGAGGCTAATCAAAGACCCCTCATCACGGCCACAGATGCTGATCAATGTTCCCTCGTCTCGGCTATGGAAGCCACCCTAGAACTCTCTGTTTGTCTTTTTGTCTCATTAGGTCTACTGAAATCAGCCCTTCAGTCTACAGGTCAGCCGGCACGTCAAAAGTCTACAGGTCAGCCAGCACACAAGACACACGCCAAACGCCCGTCTCTCAGCCGGCACTCCAGATGCCTGTCTCTCAGCCAGCCCCCCAAATGTTCTCTAGCCAGCCACCCATCCAAATATTCTCAAGCCAGCCGATCCTCCTGACAGTTACAAGCCAGCCAGTCTGCCTGAGTTAGTTTCTTCTGCTCGGCTGTGGTGGTCTTCAGCTCCAACGTGGAGATCTCCTGCTCGGCCGGCCCCCCAAAACTGATGGTCTCAAGCCAACCAGTCTACTTGGGGTTAGTTTCATCTGCTCGACTGTGGTGGAGGTTTTCAGCTCCACCGTGAGGATCTCCTGCTCTGCCAGCTCCACCTTGGAGGTCTTCAGCTCCGCTGTGTGGATCCCCTGCTCTGCCAGCTCAACCTTGGGAGTCTTCTACTCTGCCCTGCATCATGGACTGTCTGCTGTGGATTCTATCTTGGCTCATTCTGTCCTGGCTTCTTCCTATTCCTACCACTCCCCAGCTAGGGAGTACTGTCACAATCTCCAGTCTCCAGCCCTGTCACCACCGAACTACATCTCCCAGCATCCCTACTGGTTCTCACCTGCACTCAGTCAGTCATCACCACACCTGCCATTGATCATCACCTCATCTAGACACATATAAGCACTCACCTTGCCTACCCTTATTGTCTGGCTATGTTGTGCACAACTCTGTGTGAACTTACCTGAATACTTACCTGTGGATTGTTCTGTCTTCAAGTCATCTTCTGTCTTCATTGTTCCCTGTTGTTCCAGCCAATGCCCACATGAGATAAGGAATTCTGTTATTTAAGTTATTTGCAATTCTCTGAATTCCAGTACTCACCTGCTGCTATCACTTGTGCACCACTATACCTGTCAATAAACCACTGTTTTGGAAGTTACCGTTGTGTATCCTCTTCTTTTGAATGACAACTACAATGTCCACATTGAGGTATAATTTTATTTTGACTGTATTTTCAGCTACAGGAAGAAGATAGGATCTAGCATTACAAACAGCTAACTCTTGAGGTCCAAATGGGATATTCTGTAGGGAGAATTGAATCTTGAAGAAAAAAGCCAACTGGTGAAAATTGCCCCATGTTTAGAACATTATGTGTATATCACAGAAGAAAACTGTGTTCATCCTTGAGCTTTAAAACTAATTTATAATATAATACACAGCAAATATTTTCAACCAACTGTCCCAAGGTAGTCACTCAAAACCTTGCTTGTGAGGGGAAATACAAGAATTGAATGTGAAATTTTCCCTGGAAAATGTGAAAAGGAAAATGTTCCTGTCTTCCTGACTGGGGAACGACAGCTTGTGTGGCAATTAAGGAGGCAACACAATGTTTTGAAGTTGAACAGCCTTCATTCAGCCAAAAACAATTTGAGCATTAATGCAGATTTCCTGAGCAGCAATCAGTTACTGGGAAGAAGGAAAGACACTCAGATATGTGATTAGACTCTCATTGTTCTGAGAAATGGACTACCAACAGTAAAATATATCGACAGATAGTGGTCAAATGTGTCATTTTTTTAGATTAGATGGGTCATGTGCAGATAAACAATTTCATTTCTATTTCTGTTTCTCTGGAATTCTCTTTTTGTCAACTAACACATCTTTATTGATCGATAGAATGATGATTTATTTTCCCCTAACCATGTCTGTCATCTCACTATCAATCCTCCTTTAAGAACACTTAAATAACAAACAAGAGCATCACTCTGGCACTTTTTATCTTTATGAATTAACAAAAATAAATAAATAAATCTCACTTAATTTATTTGCGTACTGGGATGTTTGTTTGTCTGTGTAATGAATCTGATCTAAATGAATGATTACAATCCAATCATATGCTGCAGTAGCACAGTTTGCCTATAGACTCTATTGCCTATAGATTGGTTATAACAATCAAATCAGTTTCGCAACATCTGTTCAGGCTCATTTAGTGACAGGTGTCTCATAACACAATTTTTGTCTATAGATGATTTCTAGAAAAATCTGTAGATTAGTGCTTCCAGCTTATTTATAATATGTGCACAGATGCCAGACAAAGGCAGATTTCTGCAGTAATGCTCTTCACGTCTCCCTTGCACTTCTCTCTTCTTCACAACAACTGTTTATGTTCATCCCTTCACATATCTCAGCCCACCACAGCACAGAAACCAACATCAAAGGCAAATACAATTAGAAAACAACACACACAGACTCTATATTTCTCCAACTTCATAAAAACACACTGAAAATCCATTGAACAACTCTGCAATAAGTAATATAACATGTCTTATAACGGGAGGTCTTTACTTTAAAATGATAATTATGATGGTAAAAGGCCATTTAACAGTCTGCTTTAATCATAGATGATATTTCAGACTTACTAGGATTTTGATACTAAGTAAATTTCATTTTATAATACTGGATTACACTGCTCTATTTGTCTTATGTTTTGAGATGCACTGTCTTGCACAGAGCAACCAGCAGGGTGTTACAGACATCAATTGTACTTTGTATCTACCAGGCAGAAGGCTTATGACAGGAAGAGTTGGATAATCCACAAGGTCTAAACAAATCCTGTAACAATTCCAGTACTAGAGCATGTGGTCTGAGAATGGGCTGCTTTGGTAATTCCTTACACTTTTGAGAATTTAGACTGACATGCAAAACATTTGCAAATGGAACATCATTCTTACAAGAGCTTAAATGTACAAACAGTACAATAAACATCACAACTAGCAGAAGCTAAGAAATCTGTGGAACCCAGAGCTGTTAAACTCAGGTGTCCCAGTCAGACATCTGTGTACCCCAGCATGCAAAGTGTGTTTTGCATGTGGCTGACAACAGTTTTATGACAGAAAGAGTTGTAACACTCACGGCTGGATTGGCAGGGGTCACTGTGTATGCTGTCATTCGATTGGTTGCTGGACACAGAAGACACGCTAGCACTGCGGACAAAGCCAAAGGTGGCCAGTCGAGCAGGAGGCAGATGGGAGAAGCCGGGAGGACGCAGTCCAGAATGACCCGGTTTGGGGAACATAAATTTGGGGGCCACACCCAATGATAGTCTCTTCTGATCCACTGTAAAGCAGGAGACAAATCTTAGTATTCCCTCAAACAAATCTCATAAAATCATTTACAGATAGCATGGCTTGGGATTACTTTCTACAATCCATAAAAATATTAATTAATTAAATAAATAATCTTGACCTAATCTGCCTTTTAAATCATGACACTAATACAATGGAATCAATACCATATAAGGAGTAAAAAAAGAAATTGTACACACATTTAAAAATTATTTTTAAATGTTAAATAGTCCTCGCAAATTAAAGGGGTCATATGATGTGATTTCCTGTTTTCCTTTGTCTTTGGAGTGTTAAAAGCTGTTCGTGCATACAGAAGATCCATAAAGTCTCAAAGATTAAAGTCTCAAACCCAAAGAGATATTCTTTATAAAAGTGAACGCTCATCCACGCCTTCCTAAAATGCCTCGTTCAAACACGCCCCCACATATCTACGTCACTGTGTGGGAAGATTTGCATAACGCCGCCCAAATGTATACACAAAGAAAGAAGGCGTAACTTTTATTCTCACTGTAGTATTGTTGCTGCTGTGTGTTTCGTTGCGAATGTCAAACTACTTTGTTTGGCCTTCCAAAAAACGACACAACTAGAAATCAGTAGTTAAGTTTTATTTACAACACTGTTCCAGAACAGTACAACCCAAATATTTGAGTGTTTGCAGCACATTTTACGGAGGAAAGTTTCCTGAACCTGGTAAGGGGCGTAACATTTTCGTCACATGCTTGATGTATTTAGCCAATCACAACGCACTAGATAGCTGGCCAATCAGAGCACACCACGCTTTTCAGAACGATGAGCTTTGTAAAAATCGACGCATTTCAGAAAGGCGGGGCATAGAGGAGCAACAAAAATGTACGGTATGTGGAAAATAATAATGTAAAAAAATTTTTACCCTTAAACCACATAAACACATTGCATTACACCAAATACACAAAATAATGTTCTTTTTAGCAACGTCATATCACCCCTTTAAATTCCATACACAAAAGACATGGAACAAATCACATGCATTACTTTTATGACATTTCTATATTACATTTTGGCCTTTTTGGACAGTGTGACAGTGTGAATCTTTACCCACTTATGGTGTATGCAAAGGAGCATTTGTCTAAAAGAGCACTTTTCTAAAGACCTGGATAGATATATGTAGTTTGCATTGGTACAGCTCATTAATAAAATAACCAATAGAAAATACCATTTGAAAGGGTGTAGGTATTTTCATTTGACAGTTTTAATGATCCTTTTGTGAGATTAAGGATTCTGGATGGCTGATTTATTAATTTCTGCATTTTCCAGGACAGGGTGATATTTAATACAACTGACTGGCAAAAGTCCAGCTCATTGATTTACTTCCAGAAGAATAAAGAGAGACTAAATTTTTATCACATTTAAAAGAGATATATCTAAATGTGAGATAATTAACTTCTGACAGGCTTACCCAAAGTCACAGTTTTGATCTCTGAAGAGATTTGAAAACATTACAAAGCTTTAAGCAGTGGACGAATTGTAAAACAAATTCAGGGGGGATGGTGTGGTCAATTTCGTTGGTGGGGAAGGGTGTCCTGTAGCTAATTTTACAAAATGATTACAAACTTTGTCTAATTTTTAAACAGATTTTTATTTAATGAAAAATTAGCTTTATTAAATTAACTTTTATTTATAAGCTGTATTCCTTCAGGGGCCTGAAATGGAGGAATTTTGGTCAATACTGATAATTAAATGATATTTTGATGAATGTGTTTTTGTGCTGGCACAAAACAATTTGTTCAAAAAGGCTGAAATTAAAAATGGACTGTTGAATCACTGGCTTATTCGATTCGTTCATAAACAGATTCATTCAAGAAACAAAAAACTTTGTTGCTCTGCACTGTTTGTATAAAATTAATAGCACGTGCTGATATTCAGGAAAGTACATTGCTTGTGTGGTGAATATAAAAATATAAAAACTCATACATGGGTATTTTTTCTTTAATTGACTGAATTATAAGGGCATTCTAACTGCATTCTAATAGGCTTCATCGCTCAGTGAATGCTTTTTGACTCTCAAGCCATGTTTTTGTTTTTTTATGCAAAATCGGTGACATACTTGATAATGTCAGCTCTCCTATAGTGTATATAGCACAATAACATTATGTCAGGGGAATGTCTTTAAATTCTAATCAAGGAAAAATCATACCTTCTGTTGTCTTCTTTTTCAAAAACTTCAAAAGTTGAGCTTGAATCATTTTGTGCGAAAAATGATGAAAACTTGCTTCAGCTTGTGCACTGATTGGCCAATCGCCGTTATTTAGTTTGTAAATTATCATACATAGAGAATTTTAACATTTCATTTGCATAATAAGTTTTACATAATACACAAAATTAATAATCTAAAAGGCATGGTAAGGGGGGATGCTTTTTGTCTTTTTTTTTCAACGAGGGGGATGACAACTGGGGACTTTGAGGATTTTAGCACCTACTGACCTGCAGGTTCCTGGTGACTACTTGGGGCCTGAACAGCTGGAGCCGTATAACTGAGGGGTGATGCTGACCTTTGACCTGCTAACACCGTCCTGTTCTTAGTAGCAGGCTGTCTGGTAACAGCTCCAAGGCCAAGCTGAGGCCTTAGGGCTCTGGGAAAGCGAAAAACGGCAGCAGCAGCATCATGGGTATTTAGCTGAACCACTCTACCACCCTGAAACCATAAGAAGCATCTATTGATGTTTTTGTTACCACAAATTTAATAAAGCAGTTGAGAGAATTAATAAATTATGCTTACTGCTCATGCTTTCACAAGCACAACACATTTATCTAGAGTTCAGTAGTGCTATGTTAGCAACTGAGAATGTCTACTACACAAGTCCCACCTGTAAATATTGATCTGGCAGTTCCCCGTGGAAACTCTCTGATTTGCCCACCAGTTTATGGGGGACAGTGTGGCTCAGTGGCCTGATCCCAGACTCTATCAGTCCTGGAGGGGAGTAGTACCCTGACCTCTGTACTTCTTGACGATACTTTTCATAAAGGATATTAGAGGAGCTCAGCACGGGTGAACCTCTGAACCTCTCGGCCTTGGATTCTTTTGAGGTTGGTGAGCTACTGTAAGGTGTAAGTCTTGGCGGTAGCGTCGATACTTCATAGGGACCTTCAGACATTGGTTTCACTTGAGGGCTTTTGCGGACATATGTTATGATTTTTGGTCGAACATTTTTGGGCTTCTGAGGTGGAGAAGACTTCTTAGATTCACACTCTGCTTTAGTGGGTTGCTGAGGAATGGCAGGTTTTGGGAGACTGCTACTACTACTGAGAAAACTTTTACTTGGTTGCCTCAAACCAGTGGTTCCCCTCTCTAAGGTTTCATTTTGTTCCTGACTTGCTTCTCTTGTGCTAATAGGCTTGGCTGGTGATGAAGGTGGCTGTTTCCGAGGTGAACAGGTGGCTTTAGGGGATGGAGGGGTCTCAGGGCGAGACGGGCTGCCCCAAGGTCTTCGCCTTTCCAAACTCGATGCACTAGAACGTTGGGTCTTTTCAAAAGAAGCTTGATTCTTGTAAGGTTGGGGTTCAGAACCACCAGAGTGCACAGGTGTATTCGTTGAGGTTAGTTTTGAGGTTTTAAGAACAATTTTAGGAGATTCATCATTCTGGGATTTGAGTTTATTATTTATATCACCAGTGGAGTCATGGGAGAACCTTCTGTTATGTGCAGCAGACTGTGTGATGTCTGAGACAAGAGGTTGGCAAGGTTTCTTCTCAGTTGATATTGTTTTCAAATTTGGAGCCTTGTCTTCTGTTCCATGGTACTCCTTTACATGAATTCCAGGTTCTCCTAGATTGTCCTGACTGGTAATTCCTGATTCATTAGGGATCTTCTTGATCCTTGCAATTCTACATTCACTCATGCCATTTGTCAGTTGACCTGAGCTCTCATATGTTACAAAGTCTGTAGCTGGTTGGTTTTCTTGTGCTTCTAAAAGGGGTTCCTCAGGCAAGGTGGTAGAGTTAAGATTGAGATCAACACTGCCAATGTGCTTTGTACTTTTTCCTGGCTGATGATGCATGCCTTCAATATGTACAGAGCTCCGGCTTTTATCCGAAATAGTTAAACAGGTCTGTGAGGCAAGGGTAAGGTCCTCAGAGAGAGTTCGGAATGGCCCTGAGGGAGCATGCCACGAATCAGAGCTTTGGGTTCGACCAGCGTGGTCCAGAGCACTAGCAAGACTTCCTCCAAGACTAGACATTGTGGAGAGGCAAGAGACAAAAACATCATTTTCAGAGCTAAACTCAGTCCTGGCTATGCTGGTCATCATTTCTTTGTTAGTGGACTGAGGACAAACAGTAGACTCTTGCTCCTTTGAAATAAACTGGGAGAACATTTTGCTATCCTTCGGAGACTTTGCTTCAGTCTGCATCATATTGGTGGATATAGCCCCATTCATGTCACTTTTAGGAATACTGTTCTCTTCATCATCCTCTAGTTCCTGACTTTCCAGCATCTCAAACTCAGCCAACTCTGGGTCATCACATGGGGAATCTGTGCCCTGGATAATCAGCTTCACCCGTTCTTCAGTGTGAGATACCACAGAGGACAGGGTTTCAGTTACCTCCCAACTTGTTCCTCCATCTCCTCTTTGGATTTCATTAGCATTGCCATCACCATCCAGGGAATCTTCAACATGTCTGTTGTTGTTACTGATTTCCTTACAGCCATCTTCAATGCTGGTCCCGAAGGGTCTGGTGTGTTCATCATTCACACTCATATTTCCTGATGGTTCATGTGTTCTCAAGCTTTCATGTAGAGTCTTGTTGATCCCCCCTTGAGATCTGGAGCTCTCTCCACTTTCACATTTAAAGCTAAAGTAAGTATTGGCATCTTTCACACTGTAAGTTGAGATACTGATTTTAAGTAGATAACATCAGGGGTTGTCTTCAAGGTGTCAAGGTGGGTAAACAACACCACATTTAGAAATGTCTTGACATAAAACCTGTAACAGAAATACAAATAAGAAATAATCTAGACACAATCAGACGTGTTCATGTTCAATATTCTAACTTTATACCCATAAAATGATTTGGTGGTAGTATGTTTTGACATCCACAAAGCCTCTCGTTTGTGCAGAATCTATTTATGTTTCCCTTAAAGGGCAAATTAGGGGTAATTTATAGTCTGATGGTCAATGAATAGAGTGTGATCATTTGGTTGATCTAATTGACTGTTAATTAAGCAATTTAAATTTGTAGGTTAAACACTGCATTACATAATCCTTAAGAAAGCAGTTTAAGGTGCAAATTTGGTTATCGGAAAACCTTTCTAATTATTATCTCACTTGAAAATGGTTGTGGTGCTAAATTAATTGTGAAAACGTTTTTAAAATTCCTAAAAAGGTTAGTTCACCCAAAAATGAAAATTCTCACCCTCATGTCGTTGCAAACCCGTAAGACCTTCGTTCATCTTCGGAACACAAATTAAGATATTTTTGATAAAATCTGAGAACTCTCTGACCTGCATAGACAGCAATGCAACTGCAATGTTCCCAGGTCCAGAAACGTAGCAAGAACATCGGTAAAACAGTCCATGTGACATCAGTGGCTCAACATCGGGACACTCTCCAAAATGGCGGAAGACGTTAACTCGGGGAGAAGAAATGTTGAATAAATTATGTTATTTTTGTTTTCTTTGCGCACAAAAAGTATACTCGTAGCTTCGCAAAATTAAAGTTGAGCCACTGATGTCTCATGGGCTGTTTTACCGATGTCCTTGCTACGTTTCTGGGTCTGGGAACATTTCAGTTGCGTTGCTGTCTATGCAGGTCAGAGAGTTCTCAGATTACATCAAAAATTTCTTAATTTGTGTTCCGAAGATGAACCAAGGTCTCATGGGTTTGGAACGACATGAGGGTGAGTAATTAAAGATAGCATTTTCATTTTTGGGATAACTAACCCTTAATTTCTTGTTACTGTACGTATTTCTTTTGAACTTGCATTGCACACTTCTGTTAAAAATCTACCTTAACATTGCTCTTTTGTTAATTCCTTGGTAAGCACAAGTGCAAACACTGGCATTTTCTTTACATAAATGACAACATGATATCTTAAAATGATTTCTCAGCTGAAAAAACTCCTTGGAATAATACATATTTTAATGCTTCAGTCAAATGGGATTTGGTGTAATATTTTATCCAGATCATGAAATTCTTTCATACACAACTATAAACACACTGATAACTCTCCATGCAGTGAGAAAGCACACTCATGCTTAGTTCTCCCTAGCAACAAGAACAGCACCTACACTCCAGAATGTTAACCGTAGGAGGTCATTCCCTGAGGTAACGGCAGACAAATGTTCTCAACAGGAACATATTTTCCAGGAAAAGGTGCAATGACTGATTTTGTAATAGATAAATAATAGATTATAGTTTATGAAGTGTCTAAATTAGCCAATGATCCTAATAGATACCATGCTGAAGAAAGACTATTGTTCAACAAGAAGGCTAATTAACATTACACTATTATATTGTTTAAATTTGATACTATTACAAATGATATATTGTACCACAAACTTAAACCCCACTAAAAGCTGTTTTCATAAACGGATAACAAAAAACAATCCATAACCTAAATCTATCATTAAGACATTCTGCTAGGCTGGCCGCTGACAGACCTAGGTAAACAAAATATATTTTGTGCATGTATACTTCTTGGCATGGTCCATTTTCTTGACCTACTTTGTGCATCTGATGGTTTAGTGCATCTGCAGTCAATCATTACTTTTCACTTACTATCATAATGATGTCTCATCATCTCTCTATGTCTGTAATAATTTTTTTTCATATGAAATACTTGCTTTCCATATAATTATACATTTCATAGTGACCATCTCTGTCAAGATCAATAAAAAAAACTTGTTTTTAAAGACACTGTCACTAATCTTTATTATTTTGTGTAAACTATTTAAGTTCTCTTTGGCTATACAGTAAAGATTAAAATTTATACAGTAAAGATGAAAGTTACAGCCAAGTCATTGAAAATAAATAAATGAATAACATAAAACTGACCTCAATTACCCAATGAGCAACTGGTTAGTGACATGCTCACGCTAAATGTTATGGAATAATTTAAACAGTCACTGTTAAGCTGTCAGAGACAATGACTAACTGTCACAGACTGATTGTCTGTATGACAGTTTGTCGGTCGCATGTGACGAGTCACATCATTGTCAGGTCTGCAGGTCACAGTAATGCAGCCCCGTCTGAAAGCATGAAGAGATGTAGAATATGTCTCAAGAGATATCCTGCAACAGATCATCACAACCATTTAGAGTCAGGAGCTCAATTATTTACAAGAGGAAGGTAGACAGAAATAGAGAATGAAAACAACCAGTGTCGGGTATGCTACTTGGAAAATACAGCTTGTCAAGCAACAAGCTATACTCAAAGAGTAGAACAGTATTTATCTGGTACACAGAAAATAAAAATCCCCAAATAGGCTGACACTTTTTTAATATACAATGTATAATCAAAAACGTTTATCAATTTAATCACACTTTTTAAAACAAAGGTTCTTTAGTGGAAAGGGTTCTTCTGATTAAAATTTCCTTCACAATAAGAAAAATATGGTTCTTTAAATAACTGTTCCCCCAAAATGGCTCTTCTATGGCATTGCAAAAAACCCTATATGAAACATTTATTTTTAAAAGTGAAGTTAAAACAGTTATGCACAGCAGCATTTAAATAAATAATAAATTATTCTGTAAAATTATTGTAATAAATATTATATTGTTTTGTTAATACAACATAAATGCTTCACAGAATAATTTAATTATTTACACAAACCAAACCAATTAAATGAATTGGACATCCCAAAGTTCAATTCGGCACATCCATGTAAACACTCTCATAGCAAACACACACACACACCAAACCTTCTACTTCACCTACTTTTACAGAAAAGGCTCAGAAGTCCTCAAAAGTTAAAATTTGTAAAGACTTCACAGCCCAACACTAGGAATAGGTTTAAGCTTGCAAGTACAGATAGATATGACACTAATTATTATACAGTTTATAGAGTGTTTTGATGCACAATATATTTAACTTTGCTTTTTTAAAGCATTTTATTTCTACTACCAAAATGTAGGATTATACTACCAAAATCTAGGTAGTCTCTTATATGAGATGGAATGGCCTGAGTACTTGAACTACCAGCCATTTTTTTCTTTTCTTTAAATTGTATTGTATTTCATTTCATTTTTACTCTGAAAGTTGCCAAAAATGGCTAGATCCATAATGAAGTGCACCAGGCAATTTAGTTTTAATTACAGTATTCAGCAAAGGTTGCATGTTCTGAAACTATACTGCTATCACAGACATTAAATCTGGATGGGATTCGATTTCTCAGATCACACCGGAGTTAGTTAAAAAAAAAGTAGATAATTCCCTCAGACATTTTTTTTTATTTTTACAAAGTTTGCAAAAGATTTTTGCAATTTGTACGGGATTACAGAGTATATTTGTGAACTACAAATTTACCTGACTTCTTCATCCACATTGGGCTAATGACAAATTTATACACAAGACATGCCTCGTATGTTTATATGTTTATGCTAAATAAAGGCTAAAGACACAATTCTCAGCAGGTATGAAGCTTAAGTATATTACCAACCATTAACAGCATCTGGAGCTTTACAATTCAATGATTCTCAACCATGATCACTCAAACTACAGCTTTGTGGTTTCTATCTCATATATTAGTGCATCAATAGAGGGAACAAAGCACCAGTCACGTGAACTGAAAAAGCCCAATTTAAAATCAGACTCTTATATTGACTGGTGGAATCTCTACATGGCTCAGTCAGCGGGGATGAGGTTTCCTCCTGGTTGATGGATGTTGAGCCGACAGTGAACAGATCAGAAAGCACAGCAATGGCTTTGTTTCGACTTTGTTCAAGTGAGCATGCATGATGAATTCCTGCTCTGCACTTCTCTGCGGCGGATTGTGACTTATTACTGCAAACCAAGCTTACTATTTTAGAACAACACAGTATATAAAATGGGCCACACAAGATGTGGTTTTGTGTGCCAATGTTTTTTTTAACTCTAATTTTGACCACACATAAGACTTTGACCATGACATTGTTTTTTGCAGCATAAGCGCTAAATCTGGGAGGGGGATAAACATAATTTGCTACAGTTTTTTAACTGAATTCACAATTCAAGTGCTTTAACAAGGGGGACACATCTAAACTGTTCAATGTTTTTTTTAACAAGTTGGTTAAATAAATTATATAATGACTCATTCATAAAGATAGTTACTTTCTTAGTTCTGGAATGAATCTGCATTTTTTAACAAAGTGAATGGTTCAAATGACTCACTCATAAGCACAATCTTTTGTCACCACCTACAGGCATAACATGTATTAACGTAAACTGCAGACCGAATGCACAAACTAATAGTCTGTCTGAATGCGCAAAGACAGACAAGGTACTTTCAGGTACTTCCAGAATTCATAGACCCTCTTCTGAATATTATTAATTCATCATTGTGATTAGGATATGTTCCAAAAAACTGGCTGTCATTAAAAGCCTCTCATTAAAAAAAAAAAAAAAAAAAATTGATCCTGGAGCATTTGTTAATTACAGACCGATCTCAAATCTCCCTTTTCTGTCAAAGATACTAGAAAATGTAGTTTCTTCATTCTTTCTTAGAGAAAAATGGTATCTGTGAGGATTTCCAGTCAGGATTTAGACAATATCACAGTACAGAGACTGCTCTCATCAGAGTTACAAATGACCTGCTCTTGTCATCCGATCATGGTTGTATCTCTCTATTAGTGCTACTGGATCTTAGTGCTGAGTTCGTCACTATCGACCACAACATTCTTTTGAATAGACTAGAAAATTATATTGGCATTAGTGGAGTTGCATTGGCATGGTTCAAATCATGCGTATCTGACCGTCATCAATTTGTAGCAGTGAATGAAGAAGTATCATATCGTTCACAAGTGCAGTATGGAGTACCACAAGGCTCAGTACTAGGACCGTTGCTTTTCACGCTTTATATGAAACCCTTCATCAGGAAACATAGTGTTAGCTTTCACTGTTATGCTGGTGATACTCAGTTCTACATTTCTTCACGGCTCGACGAAACATACAATTTGCAAAACTAACAGAATGCATAGCTGATATAAAAAACTGGATGACTAGTAATTTCCTACAGCTAAATTCTGAAAAAACAGAGGTGTTAATTTTTGGACCAAAATCCTCTGCATGTAATAATCAAGAACACTTGATGGCTGTTCTGTCAATTCTTCGTCATCATTTAGGAATCTAGGTGTGCTATTTGATAGCAACCTTTCCTTTGAAAGTCACGTTTCTAACATTTATAAAACTGCATTTTTCCATCTTAAAAATATATCTAAATTATGACCTATGCTCTCATTGTCAAATGCAGAAACATTAATTCATGCATTCATGACCGCAAGGTTAGATTATTGCAATGCTTTATTGGGTGGTGTAACGGACGGCATGACAATTAATTAAATGCAAGCTTTATTAGAGAGCGTAGTCGAGACAGGCAGGGTCAAAACACTAGCTAACAACAATGTCCCAGGGCAAACAGTAATCCAAACAACAGACAATGGTCAGGGAAGGCAACAGACGATCACAAACCAGGGAAACAGTCCAGAGTAAAACACAGGCAAGGCAAAACTAAGGAACCAGAAAAACATGGAGACACGGAAAGGCTAGGAATGTAGCTACAGAACAACAATACTCAGCCAAGTGTGTGTGTGTGTGAGTGTGCAACTTAAATAGTCCTTCTAACGGGAAACAGGTGTGTTCGTAATAAGTTCCAGGGCAGAGGGTTATGTGAAATGGAGTCTGGGGTGAAAAGGTGATGAGATCTCTTGTGGAGAGTGGGAGGAACAGCAGGGACCGGACATGCGACAGGTGGTTGCTCTGCATGCTTAATAAACAAACTGCAGCTGGTCCAAAAAGCAGCTAGAGTTCTTACTAGAACCAGGAAGTACGACCAAATTAGCCCGGTTTTGCATCTTAGCCGCTGCACTGGCTCCCTATTAAACATCGTATACATTTTAAAATCTTGCTAATTACTTATAAAGCCCTGAATGGTTTAGCTCCTCAGTACTTGAGCGAGCTCTTATCGCATTATTGTCCTTCATGTCTGCTGCGATCTCAAAACTCTGGCCATTTGATAATACCTAGTAAAATATCAAAATCAACTGCGGGCGGCAGATCCTTTTCCTATTTAGCGGCCAAACTCTGGAACAATCTACCTAGCATTGTTCGGGAGGCAGGCACACTCTATCAGTTTAAATCTAGATTAAAGACCCATCTCTTTAACCTGGCATACACATAACACACTATCACTTTTCTATAATTCAAATCCGTTAAAGGATTGTTAAGCTGCATTAATTAGGTCAACCGGAACTGGGAACACTTCCCATAATAACACCCGATGTACTTGTTACATCATAACAAGAATGGCATCTATGCTAATATTAGTCTGTTTTATTCTTATTCCGTGGTCACCGTTGCAACCCAGATCCAGTCCGTATCCAGATCAGATTGTCACTGCAGTCACCTGGATCCAGTCCGTATCCAGTCCAGATGGTGGATCAGTACCTAGAGACGACCTCTACAGCCCTGAATGTCATCGGAGACCATGTCAACTAGACGAACCCTAGAGACAGATCCCCTGGGAAGACCTTGTCGGCCATCGGCACAAGACCACGAAAACCAGACGAGTCCTCTGCTCAATCTGATGTGCATTGCAGCCTGGAATTAAACCACACCATTATAGTTTCATCTGGCCAGAGGAGAACTGGCCCCCCGACTGAGCCTGGTTTCTCACAAGGTTTTTTTCCCTCCATTTCTGTCACAGATGGAGTTTTGGTTCCTTGCCACTGTCGAGTTTGGCTTACTTAGTTGGGGACACAATTTCTGGCAACATTGTTGACTTGACTGCACAGACACTATTGGAAGAGAACTGAACTGAGCTGGACGATGACATCACTGAATCAACGATGAACTGGCTTTAACTGATAAACCGACTGTTTTCTATTGTCCTCTTGCATTATCAGCACACATTTTTCCTGTTTAACACTGTAAAATTGCTTTGACACTATCTGTATTGTATAAAGCGCTATATAAATAAAGGTGACTTGACAAGCAGAGTGATACAAACAGTGAAATGTCCCAGTGCTGTTGGATTGTTATCAGCACTCTTGGAATGCTACTCTGCCAATCAAGATTCGAGAACCGGAACTATATATATATTAAAATAAGCACTTTAGCATTTCAATTCAGTCTTAACAGCATATATTTTTTAAACGTATTAGCTTTCAGCAAACAGCTACTGGAAGTGGTTAACAATGGCCAAACACAAAAGTTGGTGGGTCTATCTACAGAGTGAAAAAAAGTTTAATTTCATCCACTTTGAAGATGGTGCTATACCAGTGTAAAACCTGCAATGTGCATTATATATTAAAAATGTCATTAAAACACAGCACAGTCACTGTTTTGCAATATGAATTATAATGATGAGTTTATTATGGGTTAAATTCATCTTTGTGCTTGGACTGCAATAATTGCTGCATAAAGATATATTTGAAATTAAAATTGCATGAATGTGCTGAAGTGCAAGTATTTAAGTTTTAAGGTTTTCACACATTTACAAATAATACAGTGCTGTCAGAACCATGACAAAATGATGAAACTGTAGTGTAAACTTAGTATTTTGTGTGTGCAATACTCAAAAGTGCATTAGCATATAATGAGAGCAGCCTATTTAAATACAAATTTCAGTTTATATATTCTGTACATTTTCTTTTTGCACCTGCACTGTTTGACAGAGATCTAGCCCAATATAGATACAAAGGAAGCTTCCTACGTGTTCAGTCACTCGATACATGCGATCCCACATGCAGTTTCTCGTTGCAGTCTGCAGCATCTGCCCTGCAGTGATTCTGCTGTCCTGATGCCAAATACATGCAGATGCTTTCATGCTATATTGATGCCTTAGCATTTCATAATGCACTGATCACTGTCAGTCATGTGAACTAAAAAATGTTAACAACAAAAGTTTTAATGAGTCTGTTTGATATCGAACTACAGCTACTATAAAGCCATGACATGGATAGCAACAATATAAATTCTATATATCTATCTATCTATCTATCTGTGTGTGTATCTATCCATCTATCTCTTACAGTATCTGTTCAATAATCTTCACAATGCAGTGAAAACAAGCTAATTCCAAAATACATCAGCTATACTGGCCATTTTTTACAGTTGTTTTACGGTTTAGTGTTAACATGCTAAGTACAGGCAGAGTGAACGAAAGGAAAAGAGAGATGGTTGACATATGGACAGACAGATCTCGACTGATGCAGTTTCTGTCGCAGACATGAAGTATAAATAAATCACTCACAGTATGTTCCTCAAGGCGTCAGCATGAAACCCACAGCCAACGGCCATGAGAAACTGTCTTTGTTACTTCCACCTCATTGTTTTTCCTCTTTCCTGACAATGTAACACATTCAGCGCTACTGGCAGTAATGTGGCCGGCAGCAGGAAGTTCAAGAGGCAAATTGCTGTCATAGTCATTAAGATGCATGAAATTCCCCTCATTTCCCATGATGCATTCAGAACATGTCCACTGCACCTGTTCACTAATCAACCAGCTAACCTAGAAGGGACCTGGATTAGAGAAACATGTTACATCTGTCTTTCTTTATGTGTGTGCATCCTTTTTTAGCCCCTTTTCTCAAGCATCTCCAAATGGAAGCTGCGTTTTCCACTCTCAGAGCTGGAGCACTCATTAAATATTAACATCCAAATGAAACCAGAGGCCACACCTCCTTTCCCTTTCAAAAGCAAACCCCTCATCAGCTTTGTGCGAGGGGATTTATTGTCCTTTACTTGACTCAAAGGATTTTAAGTGTTCAATTTCACAACCTCACACAAAGTGTACACAAAAACAAAATGCAGAAAGTGTGCTCCGTGTTCGCTTCTTCTGTGAGTTATGATTCATACTTTGTATGTATTTTACTTGGTGCTGTCTTAAGCAAACACGATCTGCTGACAGAATCAGAATAATTCTCCCATCTCAAAGAATCAGTTCCATCTCTCAGGACCTGAAGTGGGACACTCACATTGACTCCACTGTTAAAAAGGCCCAGCAGAGGTTGTACTTCCTTCTGAGGAGAGCCAGACGCGCACTACAGGATGCTGATCGCAGAAATGAATGGTGAGAAATGAAGTGCCCAAATGTGGCTGTCCCAAAAACACAGTGAGCTCCCTCGCTAGACAACATTTTAGTGCATCATTTCCTTGATTTCGGTCAGTTGTCGTTGCAATTCAGCAGCGTTTTGGACAAAATACTAGGTGCATCTATGATATTCAAAAAATGTTGTCGTCTCGGAAGGCGCTTGTGATGACCAAAATGCTGTCTAGGTAGGCGGCTCACAAGGTTTTAAAACACAACCCATGTGTTAAATATGCATAGAGCGCCACTCATAGGCACAAAACATGTCTTACAGCAGCAAATTGTACAGAAATTTTGAGAATTTGAAGTCAGTGTTCTACAGACCTTAGTCAGGGTATCAAGGTTTCATTTGGACAGGTATGAAAATGCAATGCGTTCAATGGATTGTTATTTAACATACCGATGTTTTAACTGACTAAACTTTCTGAAAAGACTTTAAGTAGACAAAAACTCCCTAAAACATTTTTAAAAGATGTGAGTAGTGAACATTACATGACAGTCTGTCCCTCACATCGCTTTCATCCGCGTTAAATTCAATATTGCATCTATACATCTTTTGTTAAAAATAAATAAATAAAAATAAATTATATATACACAAATATAGGTCTGTTGGAGTAGATATCCGTATTGCACTTTAAATAGTAAGGCTATTTAAAATTTTTAATGTATAATGTGACAACATTCCCTGCTATTAATGCCTGCTGTTCACACCATAGACTGTAAAAATGTTCAATAAACGAAATCAAATATTGAAATAAATTATATACAGCCACTATGATGCATAATAATGAATTGATACTTTATTACATAACAAATGTGAAAATTATGCAAGTGGAGAAAAAAACAAGTGCAATATTTATATTGCAATATTATAATTGTAACAACTTTTCCAAAACACAACAGTTTTAATATACAGGACATTTATTTAAATATTCAAAAAGTGCTGTATGACATTTGCTTAATGGAAAACAAGAAGTTTGGTATCATCTTAAAACAGATTATTCAAATGTTAAATTATTTTAAGTCCCCATTTATAACATGACCACTGGGGAGCATTTAACAGACCCTCTCTTGGCAATCGGGCAGGTTTAGCACTCCTGACCCTCATTTATGGGGTTCCTAAAGAAGGAAATCATGTAGAAATATCTACAACAGAACAGAAACCCCTGACTGTGTAAACAATTATGAACAGACTGTAGATTGTAACAACTGACCATCAAGAAGACATTGTGACCTTGTGAGAGAGAGTGAAAGCGGTCTCTGATGTCAAGTATGTTGCTTAACACCTCTTAAAGGGGTCAGATGATGCGATTTCAATTTTTCCTTTCTCTTTGGAGTGTTACAAGCTCTTGGTGCATAAAGAAGATCTGTAAAGTTGTAAAGACTAAAGTCTCAAATCCAAAGAGATATTCTTTATAAAAGTTAAGACTCAGCCACGCCTACCTAAAATGGCTCGTTCTAACACGCTCCCACATGTCTACATCACCATGTGGGAAGATTTGCATATTGCCTCCCAAATGTTCACGCAAAGAAAGAAGGCGTAACTTTTATTCTCGCTGTAGTATTGTTGTTGCCGCCGCCATGTCGTGAAGGCGCTGTGTGATTCGTTGTGAAAGCGAAACTACTTTGTTTGGCCTTCCAAAAGAGGATGATATCCGCTTCGTCATGCCTGGAGCTGATCTGTCCTGGTCACTTAGGAAATATATCAACTTTGCGCTGTGGATCGCCGGATTGGCTTTCTCAAGCCCGCCGCCTCTGCTCACTCTAGCCCTCCGGCCGTTCCTCACTCTAGCCCCATGGGCACATGATTAGTTTTATTTTTTTATGATTAAAATTTATTTAATTTTATTTTAATACTTTTTATATTTTTTTAACAAATTAATATGTTGTGTGTGTGCGTGTGTGTGTGTGTGTATATATATATATATATATATGCATTGTTTATTATTAATATTGTTATTACTTTCTTACAGTAATGGGAATTGGGGAAAATTTAAATGTCCTGCAACCAGGCTTTCCTTTATGCAAAATGTCTTTATTTATTTTATTTCTCTTTTCACTATGAGGTGAAATACGGTCTGGACTGTTCCCCAGAGAGTTTTTGTGAGATTCACCCGAACACTCGTGTTAGTGCTTATAAAAATATGACATTGACAGACATTGACCTTTCTGACATATTCAAAATAATACTGCTACACAGAAAGAGCGCAAACATAACAAAAGTATATGACATTAGTTGGATCTGTAAATTAAATTGAAGCCACTTGATACTACATTTAAAAATAATGCTATACCACTATAATATGACATATTACTGTGTAAAGTTTCTTCTGATGCATGAAGAAAAAAAAAATAAAAATGAAATCATGATATCCTATGACACAGGTTTATCTTTGAAACCCCACAGGAAGTTCGGCTGTTTGGCCTGCTTTATAAAGGCCATCATGACAATAATGGATGTATATGAGATGGACAACGTGTTTGGCTGACTGTAACTTTCCAATCTGTTATATATATAAAATATATTGCAAATTAATATGGTCTTGACCAAAAACAATAGTTCAGTAACAGAAAAGCAACTCTTTCTCCATCAACCATCTCCTACATGAGATGGTCTTCCCTTTTGCTTATGCACAGATGAATCCCTTGCTCATAAAGCACCTCAGGTGTTTCTTTTTGTATAGCCATTTCAATACAATCTTTTCAGACTTGTCTGGTCCCTTTGAATCCAGTCTTGAATTCTTCTGCTTAAATAGGGCTTCAGATGGCCATGTAATTTAAAGGCACTGGGACCCATAAGACAACCAGTGCAGTGGCCTTTCCCACTTCTTCACACGTGAACCACAGGAATTTGGCTCCTCTAACTCCACATCTGAGGTATTTGAGATAACTTGCCTGGATGTTGCAGAGCCAAAGCAGAATACCTCTTTCGACTATATCTTTCTGTTAGTTCTTGAAGGCCCCGTAGCGGCTGGCTTTGCTGATGAAGTTCTTCAGCAGATCGTGGTCCATGTCAGCGAAGGCCTGTGTCTGAGTGACAGCTGTCAGGTGGTTAACGCAAAACTTGAAACAGAACTCTTCCAGATCCTGCACATGAAGAGTGGACGGACTGATTCAATGAGAAAAAGAAGCACCACCAAAGACCTACAGAATAATATATGAAACCGCAAATGTATGCACATGTTTAGGGCTCTGTTCCAAAACTTAGTGAGCTGCCTACCTAGACAGCATTTTTAGACAATGTATGTGTGCTATCTTTAGTTACAGTGCTATCTTAGGGTAGATGTCACACTAGATCCTTTGGTGGACCCAAGTCAGTTTGAAGTCAGAGGTCACTTCTTTTGGTTTTCTGGGGCCAGATTCACAAAAATCTTCTTAAGAAGTTTCTTAAGATAAATTCCAATAAGTTCATAAGAATGGGTTTAAGTGCAATTCTTGAAAAATTCTTAAGTTCTCAAATATTTTAAGAAAATCTTATTTTTTTTCCCTTAGGAAGAAAATTACAAGCTTTAGTGTTATGTGATTGTATGGAGACTCCTGCTTAAGATTCCCTAAACAAACTCAATGGAAAATACCCCATCTTTTTTGGTACTGCCTGCAGATTAACGTAATAATCATAGTAAGTAGAAAATAGCAGTTAAAAAAAAACAAAAAACAAAGCATAAGAATGTTTCGTGAATCTGGCCCGGTGAACACAATGTCTGAGTACTGAGTCGTTAGCTTAGCAATATGCTAACATCAAACTGTGAATGTTAGTCAAGTCTTCCCTGAACTTCAAGTGAGCTACTTTAACCAATCCTTGTCTTAGACAAATATTGGTTATTAGAGAATCTTATTAGAGTATAAAGTCATTAGCTTAGCAATATGTATTACTGTGTGTGTATTATATAAGGTATTTCACCTAATATTTGTGCTGGTCTTTTCCTACTTTTTAGAGTATAAAGTCATTAGCTTAGTAATACATTAACATCAAACTGTACTGTACGGTAGCAATATGATAACATCAAAATCTAGTAAATCAACCATGAATGTTGGTCATGTCTCCTGTATAGGGCTGTCAAAATGGCTGAAAAACTAAATTCGCATTTTGTACTTAAATATGATCAAAATTCGAATTAAATTCAAATTTAAAATGCATCATTTCAGTTAGGGTAAAGAAAAGCTTCTGGCTTCTCTCCTGAGGCCACAAGAGGGCGCATCAAGCAAAAGATTACTAATGCACGTTTATTCAAAGCATACGATATCATGACTATCTGTGAAAAAAAGTGCATAATGTTCAAAATAATGTTTATAAACCAATTATAATTAAGATGCTTAAACAACTATAAACAAAACAGCATCATGTATGTATGCATAGTTTAATAAAAAAAGGCGGAAAGCCAATCACACAGAGTACATTTTTCATTTAAAAAAACCAGTTGCAGTGGAATAGGGAAAAAACCTTGCCATAAAGTCTCGAGATATGTTTTGTCAAAGTTGAACTTGCATTAATTTTACATGGCTTTCTAAACATGCGGCTCTTTTGTGCGAGACGCGAGTGCAACCGGTGATAGATGTCCCTCTAGAAAATGCACGAAATAAGCGTTCTGTGTGAATGGCTTGGTTTCAGTTTTGACGTAAACAAGATCTTCTCCGCATTGATGTTCTCTTTTTCAGCAATATTTGTAATTAACAAGGCAGCAGCGCCGCATCTAGTGGCTTCAACTGGACAGGATAACAAAAACATTATAATGCAACGACACTTACATCGTCATCGCATCTCGTGCGCCACTAATAAGGCTGCCTCCTCAACACACACCTAAAATTCGAATGCAAGGTTTTTGCATTCGAATGTGGATTTTTATTTTAAAGTCAACGAATATTCGAAATTCGATTTTTTTTTTTTGACAGCCCTACTCCTGTGTGCTTCATGTTTAGAGTATGAAGTCGTTAGCTTAGCAATGCACTAACATCTAATTCTGCTGAATGAATTGTGATTATTCTTTGCATTTATATTAGTGTATTAAGTGCTTAGCTTAGTAATATGTTAGTCGAGTGTCTTGTGTATTTCACATCTTCTTCATATATACAGTATCTCACAGAAGTGAGTACACCCCTCACATTTTTGTAAATATTTTATTATATCTTTTCATGTGACAACACTGAAGAAATGACACTTTGCTACAATGTAAAGTAGTGAGTGTACAGCTTGTATAACTGTAAATTTGCTGTCCCCTCAAAATAACTCAACACACAGCCATTAATGTCTAAACCGCTGGCCACAAAAGTGAGTACACCCCTAAGTGAAAATGTCCAAATTGGGGCCAATTAGCCATTTTCTCTCCCCGGTGTCATGTGACTCATTAGTGTTACTAGTAGGGTTGGGTACCGAAACCCGGTACCAATATAGCACCGGTACCTATGTAACCGGCATGTACTAGAACCGAATCCGAACGCAGATTTCGGTGCCTCATTTCGGTGCCATGCCTGAGCGATCAATTGAAATATTTGTCCTCTGGTTCTCCGAAACGGACGTAGGAGACAAATACAATTTTCGTAGACGAAAACTACACTAAAATGTCATCAGTTTTCGTCGACTAAAACTAGACGAAAATAGTCATGGATAATTCTGACTAAAATAAGACTAAAATGCTCAGACTTTCAGTTGACTAAAACTTGACTAGACTAAAAAGAGTATGAACGTGACTAAAACTAATAAAAACTATAAAAAGAATACATCGATTAGCAATAGATTATAAATTAGGGTGACACATACGTTCTCTTTTCCCCGGACATGTCCTCTTCTTGGACCTACAAAAATGCGTCTGGCCGGGATTTCTTAATTGCCCAAAATATCCGGGATTCGGCTGTCTTCTTAATCCCACTCCCACTGAATCTCTGACCATTGTCTCCTGCTCCCGTAACATGTGTTTCGCTCCTGCGATTTTCGTGTCCACTCCTTTAAACATTCTGATATTGTGTATAATTCTGGTGCATCAGGGAGCCGCTCTCAGGATGCGGTGTATTTAAATATTTTTGAATGAGTGTTTG
>NW_015546074.1:361988-363425 GCF_001515605.1 Sinocyclocheilus anshuiensis
AAAACACATCTCTTTCATCTTCATTTGACCCTCTAACTCTAGCACCCTCTATTCTAATGCTACTTCTTTTTTTTGCTTTTTTTTATTAAACAACTTGACCCTCTTAACATTTGCACTCTCTATTCGATTTCTATTCTAATGGCCAATCCATCATTTTTTGGGGGAATTTTTTATTTATTTATTTATTTTTGAATAAGTATCGGTTCAGGCACCGTTTAGGCACCGGAACAGTTTTAAAAGTATCAATTTGGCACCGGTATCGAAAAAAACCCAAACGATACCCAAATAATGGTGGCCACACAAAATATTGACACTTTGGGCCCAATTTGGACATTTTCACTTAGGGGTTTACACACTTTTGTGGCCAGCAGTTTAGACATTAATGGCTGTGCGTTGAGTTATTTTGAGGGGACAGCAAATTTACACTGTTATACAAGCTGTACACTCACTACTTTACATTGTAGCAAAGTGTCATTTCTTCAGTGTTGTCACATGAAAAGACAATAAAAATATTTACAAAAATGTGAGGGGTGTACTCACTTCTGTGAGATACTGTATATTTTTTTTGAGTATTTAGTTGTTAGCTTAGCAACAAGCTAATGTTAATCTCACTAACATTTGGAACAGGACCTGTATTTAACAATGGATGACTGAATGTTTGAGTGTGCATGCTCACCCGTGCTTCATACTTGACAGCAGCTGAAAGCAGTGTTATAGCATTCTCCTCTGTGATGCCTCTCTTGATGGTCTCCTGGCAAAGTCTTTTCAGACGGCTCTCACGGTAGTACGTGGACAAATCCAGAAGACCTTTCCAATTCAATGATCATAGGACCATAAACATCAACCAACATCAATCAGACATTTTACCATTCAAGTGCTGCTCTACAGGGTAATTAACAAGTTTTTCGATGTGTCATGTTGGACTCTATATCTATTTCAAACAGGTATATATTTGTGGATAAAAAAAAAAAGAATAAAAAATTCAGCCCAGATCATGGATGTTACAGTGATCTAGCAGTCATGACCGGTGCGATTTACCAATGGCATCCTCAGGTGGGAGGTTGATGGTATCAGTATACAGGTACTCCAGAAATGCGCGATACACCAGATAAGAGAACTGATGAATCTCTATGGTCTCTTCATCAGTCTCGTTCAGCAATGCTCGGAAATGCTCACACCTATCAACACAACCACAAAATGATACATTTTTTAAATGCTATTAATTTCTTTTTTTTCTTTTTTATTTAAAGGGGTGGTTGATTGCGATTTCATTTTTTTAATGTTAGTTAGTGTGTAATGTTGCTGTTTGATCATAAACAATATCTGCAAAGTTACAAAGATGAAAGTTCAATGCAAACGGAGATATCGTCTTTTAAAATTCTGGCAGTTTAATGCCTACAAAAACGACTGGTAAGGGACTACAACGAGTTACTTCCC
>NW_015546074.1:365043-368572 GCF_001515605.1 Sinocyclocheilus anshuiensis
AGGGGGCGAGGCCATGTTGCGCTGCTTTAGAGAAGAGGAAGAGTTGTTGCCATGCCGTTAAAACTAGGGGTGCACGAAAACATCTATTTATATATGAATCGCGATTCTGTCTTCGAACAGTTCTAATGGATACACAAGATTCAAAATCAATGTTCCTCGCGTCGCCCTGCTGCACACGCTCTGCATCGCTCTCTCTCTCATTCAGATCATCAGCTCAGTGAATACACTTATTTTCACATACTATAGTTATGAGAAGCGTTACACATGGACGCGCGTGCGGTTGCCGAACAGTATTAAAGCTTTAATCAAAATAAAACCGTATATTAAAAGCTAACAGAAGCAGTAGCATTTACAAATAACAGCGTATCTAAAAGTATGAGACAGCACCCCATAAACACAATCAAGCCTATAAAAAAAAACAGTCAACCACCCCTTTAAAGTTCTATTTATTGTAATTAAAATGTTTTTAACCAGCTTTTAGCTCAGAAGAATCATTTGTTCACAAATATGAAGTGTATGCATGTTGTTAGAACACTATTCTTAGTTCAGGCCAGTGGATCAGATTTTTACTTGTTCAGCCAAAATTTTCACTGGCCCCATCACTAACTTGTTACGACCAGTGAAATTTCACATACCTCGATTAATTCTACATTTTAAGATACAGCAGCAAAAAGTAACACTAGCCTACCTAATATAAGTTCAAACATCACTAAAAACAAGTAAACAGTCAGTAACAAAACAAGAAGAAATAAATTACAAGAAATATCAAAACCAAATATAATAAAACAAACATACAAATTAAATAAACCATGCTTTAAGTTTATTAGGAAGGTCTACTAACAGTAGTATTTAGGTAAGAAATATCCAACTATAAAAATTCAACAATGTATTCAAATGTTAAAGAAACCACTGCATAGTCCTGTATGAATTAAATAAAGATTGATCCTTAATACAGCTACAAAAGTTATTCAGTCAGTGAGTGATTTTTTTTAAGCTTAGCAGTACAAAAGCTCAAGTTTACATGTAAAATCCTTTATTGTATTATCATGTTACAAAGGGTTAAGAGACTCATTCTAAGATATAAAGTTACTCATTCCACCCTCTTATAAACACTTTGCTTTCCTAAAATCTCAAAAGATACATCGTGTAGTACAAGCTATCAGTTCTAGACCCTGAAGAATTTTTCCCCGTTGGGCTGCTGACTTTAAACTCCCCTATTATTATTTACACTGTTCTGTGAAGCTGAACTACACTACGTCTAACTTGCACTCTATCTATTTTTACAGCATCTTTGACTCTCATTTTGTTGTACAGCTGAAAAACAAACATGAACTTTAAATACAGAACCACTCTGCAGGGCTCGATGGTGCGAGCATTGTGCGAGCTACGGGGTAGCTTACATTTCATCTGTAGACCAGTACATCAAGTTCAGGCTTATGAATGACACCCCAGTGAGAATAAAAGAGCCACAGGAAAGTTTTCATTTCTGAAACTGTGACAGGCTTCCATGAATTAAATCTAGCATGCTGTGAAGTGTCATCCATAGCTTGAATGACTGATCTGCATACAGGTTGGTCTGTTCAACAATGTTCTGTATCATTACAACAGAAAAGAACAACTCAATATAGTCAATTGGTTGTTCTGGATCAAAAGCTGTAGCATCACTGACAGGCCCAGGATTTTCAGTGAAGGGAAGGTCTTTTGGCTTCCAGTTAATTTCATGCCACACAAAATTACCAAGTTCAAGAGCCACAGCTGTATGGTTCACAGTGGCCCTTGCTTAGTCACCAGCAGCACAATGTTGACATATTTGACCCATACTTGAATTTCATCATGATTATTCAACAGTGTGGTAAATGTGAACAAAGAGAGGAATCTATTTTTGACCATTTTCTTATCTTGTCTTAGCTCTATCCCCTTGGCAAGTGGGAACTGAGAACGAGACCTTGGTCATAAACCCCTCATCTCCATGTCCAAAGTACGCAGGTTAAACTGTCACTGTCCACATGTAGACAAACAGGTGCCCTGCATTCTCATCCAAATTGACGGGATATCAGTCTATCCCTGGCATGTCCACAATTAGAAATTTCGGTGTCAGCACAGGCATCTCCCTCATTGGCTACTTCAACTCAATCAGATTCACAATTATCAAAAAAATGAATGATGGCTGTCTGAGTCCATAAACACCTCCAATGCTTGACCAGTCATTTACAGTGCATCAGGAAAGTATTCACAGCGCTTCACTTTTTCCAAATTTTTTGTTATGTTACAGACTTATTCCAAATTGGATTAAATTCATTATTGTCCTCAAAATTCTACAAACAACAACCCAAAATGGCAATGTGAAAGAAGTTTGTTTGAAATCTCTGTAAATTTATATATAAAAAAAAAAACCGCTCAGGTGTTCAGGTGATCAGTGTTTCCACTGATCATCCTTGAGACGTTTCTACAACTTGATTAGAGTCCACCTGTAGTAAATTCAGTTGATTGGACATGATTTGGAAAGGCACACACCTGTTTATATGCGGTCCCACAGTTAACAGTGCATGTTAGAGCAAAAATCAATCCATGAAGTCAAAGGAATTGTCTGTAGACCTACGAGACAGGATTGTATCAAGGCACAGATCTGGGGAAGGGTACAGAAAAAATTCTGCAGCACTGAAGGTCCCAATGAGCACAAATGCCAAAAGGCACCTGAAGGACTCTCAGTCAAACCATGAGAAACAAAATTCTCTGGTCTGATGAAACAAACATTGAACTAGAGGTCTGCGCGGGACTGTTTTTTTAGTCCCACTCCCGCAATTTGTCAAGAGTCTGGAATTTATTGACTTTGACTTATATGAATTATCTTAAGACACAAAATTAGTTTAATATTTTATGCAACACAGTAGGAAAAAAGTGTCAGAGAAAATAAAAGTTATACAAAAATTGTATTATTTTTATTCGTCTTGTCAGGATACAATTCATTTAACATTGACAACACAATAGGAAAAAAAGTGTTGCAGAGAGAAAAAAAATAAAAATGTAGGTTGTACAAAAATAGCCTATTAGCTATTTGTATTCGTATTTTTATACGACATCTTTCATTTAAAATTATAGGCTAAGCAAAATATAAACAAAACCGAGTTGAACGTCCTTCAAGGACAGCACATCCACACTTTGCTCCATCAATTCGTTTGACATTTTTCTGTTAACAGTAGGAAAAGTGTCGCAGATTAAAGTAAATAAATATGACATCTTTCATTTAAAATTATAGGCTAAGCAAAATATAAACAAAACCGAGTTGAACGTCCTTCAAGGACAGCGCATCCACACTTTGCTCCATCCTTATTCTGCTCTGTCACTCATCGACAACCTGCCTGTTCTGTCTGAGGGCCGTATATTTACCACAGGTACAGCCTGCTCTGAGCATTGTTATGCACATGCTGCGCACAGACCCCGCAAATAAAAAGCATGACGTTAAAGCATGCGTGCAGCGCGTGCATAACAGTCCTGAGCGCAAGCTGTACCGGTGGTCAATAAAAATAAA
>NW_015546074.1:371641-374485 GCF_001515605.1 Sinocyclocheilus anshuiensis
AAATTTAGGTTGTACAGAAATAGCCTAGCTATTTTTATTCTCTTGTCAAAATACTAAATTCATTTAACATTTTGCTGTACACAGTAGGAAAATTGTCGCAGAGAAAAATAAATAAATAAATAGGCTACGACATCTGTCATTTAAAATTATAGGCTAAGCAAAATATAAACAAAACCGAGTTGAACGTCCTTCAAGGACAGCGCATCCACACTTTGCTCCATCCTTATTCTGCTCTGTCACTCATCGACAACCTGCCTGTTCTGTCTGAGGGCCGTATATTTACCACAGGTACAGCCTGCTCTGAGCATTGTTATGCACATGCTGCGCACAGACCCCGCAAATAAAAAGCATGACGTTAAAGCATGCGTGCAGCGCGTGCATAACAGTCCTGAGCGCAAGCTGTACCGGTGGTCAATAAAAATAAAGCGCAGATATGCTGTTCTAAATGGACGTCGGGAACAGGATATTGTTAGACTGCCCGCTCCCGTTCAAATTACACCAGTTACCGACCGCTACCACGTTTTATTCAGGAATTTAATCTGACCTCAGTGCAGACCTCTACATTGAACTCTTTGGCCTGAATGGCAAGCGTCATGTCTGGAGGAAACCAGGCACCGCTCATCACCTGGCCAATACCATCCCTACAGTGAAGCATGGTGGTGGCAGCATCATGCTCTGGGGATGTTTTTCAGGAACTGGGAGACTAGTCAGGATCGAGGGAAAGTTGAATGCAGCAATGTACAGAGACATTCTTGATGAAAACCTGCTCCAGAGCGCTCTGGACTTCAGACTGGGGCAAAGGTTCATCTTCCAACAGGACAACGACCCTAAGCACACAGCCAAGATGATAAAGGAGTCCTTGAGTGGCCCAGCCAGAGCCCAGACTTGAACCCAAGTGAATATCTCTGGAGAGATCAGAAAATGGCTCCCCATCCAACCTGATGGAGCTTGAGAGGTCCTGCAAAGAATGGGAGAAACTGCCCAAAAATAGGTGTGCCAAGCTTGTAGCATCATACTAAAAAAGACTTGAGGCTGTAATTGGTGCCAAAGGCGCTTCAACAAAGTATTGAGCAAAGGCTGTGAATACTTATGCACGTGTGATTTATTATTGCGTTTTTTATTTTTAATAAATTTGCAAAGATTTCAAGCAAACTTCTTTCACGTTTGAAACGTTTCACGTTCCTCAGAATTGAGGAAAATAATTAATTTAATCCATTTTAAGTCTGTAACATAAAATGTGGAAAAAGTGAACCGCTGTGAATACTTTCCGGATGCACTTGTATGTGCACTGCAGCACAAACTTCATTTCCTTAACATCAGAAAAGATGTAGCATGCAGATGATAATCTCATGCACCAGCATATTCAACCGCTGTAGACACATGAATGTGTGAGAAAGTTGCATTGACTGAATTTCACACATTACAAGCAGCGATAAGGCACAGTGCAGGAACCTCAGTGTTTTTGTAACAATGTCCCCTGTACCTTCTAAAGTGGCGTTAAAACAGGGTTAGAGATTATCTGCATACAATCTGTAGGTTAACACCCTTTCAGACATGCATAATACAACAGGGTGACAGGCTCTGTCAATAATTTAGTGAATGAGTGATCATGGTTACAAACACTCCAGACGAGCCATGCGCATCGTATGGCGAATGAACGGACGTGCTGAGGGTCCAGACAGACAGAAGCATGCTTACCGGTACCTTCAATTTGAAGTCATCCCTATGTAACCTCATACTGACATCAGCGATGGCCCTCTGGAGGAGACGTGAAGGTTTCAGAACCAGAACAAGCTGGAGATTTCCTGGAAAGGAGCCCTTTGGGTCATGAAAGAAAATTAAACATTCAAGTAAACAAAAATTTGACTTTTTTATATACTATATATACCTTTGTTTATTTATTATATTTATAAAGGTATAATATAACATTTATAAAGGTGTAATAATATATATAATATACAAGCAAAAATACTTTTTAAGTGGTAAACAAAACAAAGGTTTTTGAAGTATGTTTTACAAGTAGATAATATTTCAGTTTTTCTACTCTAAAATTTCATGTTTAATTCAATGTGTTACTTTTTTTTTTTTTTTTTGCCGTTGTAATTGTGAAATTTACTAGCAATTCCTGAGCTAAGCACACAGCCAAGATGATAAAGGAGTCCTTGAGTGGCCCAGCCAGAGCCCAGACTTGAACCCAAGTGAATATCTCTGGAGAGATCAGAAAATGGCTCCCCATCCAACCTGATGGAGCTTGAGAGGTCCTGCAAAGAAGAATGGGAGAAACTGGCCAAAAATAGGTGTGCTAAGCTTGTAGCATCATACTCAAAAAGACTTCGTTTTTTATTTATAATAAATTTGCAAAGATTTCAAACAAACTACTTTCACGTTGTCATTATGGGGTATTGTTTGTAGAATTTTGAGGAAAATAATGAATTTAATCCATATTGGAATAAGGCTGTAACATAACAAAATGTGGAAAAAGTGAGGCGCTGTGAATACTTTCCGGATGCACCGTACCTCTGCATGGGCAACATTTTTCTAGGTGATATTTTGTTACATTCTCTCCACTCCGTCCCGTTTACGCAGATCATTTTATTTTCAAGCATTTTGGATTATGAAGTTCTGTACTATTTCAGAAGATGCCTAAGAGCACAATGTACCAAATAACACTGAAAACATGCCGGAATTGCCAGAAAAACTTATCAATGGCAGGGAAAGAGTTAAACATCAACGCTGCATGTTCAAGTCAAGTCAATACTGTTGCATGTTTTACAGTCTCCTGGAATAAAAAAAAAAAAAAATAATAATAATAATAATAATAATAATAATTATATATATAATATA
>NW_015546074.1:374723-377650 GCF_001515605.1 Sinocyclocheilus anshuiensis
AATAATAATTATATATATAATATATATATATATATATATAAATAAATATATATATATAAATAAATAAATATATATTTATATATATATAATAGAGAAACAAAGAGTAATACTTACACAACAGCCCGCCTATACATGAACAAGACTGTGTCTGCACATGTTCGTGTCAAAAGAGTTCAGCTGCCGAGTTTTAAATTAAACATGGGAATGACACCAGTGGGGAAAACCCCAATCTTTTGTTGATTATTCAGAGATTATTTTCAGATGCTGTTTACATACCTGAGGAAAAACTCAGGTTAAGAGGAAGGCAGAATGGCACAAACCATTTTTACTTTATATACACAAAATAGGGCTAAAAACAGTGAAAAAGACTTTAGAGATGCTGTTACTTGATTGCAGGTTTCAATTTACCTGATTTTAAGAAGGGCTTTGTGCACATGAATACACTTCCCATCAACCAGGAACTTTAAGTCAGAGATTTCTGGGCTGTCGAACTCTCGCTTTAGCGACTGGGCAACAGTCAGGTAGTCATCTCCATCTAATGAGCAGAAAAGAGCCCAAAAATAATACATTATTTGTTTAAAGCAACATTCTCTCAAAGTGAAGCAGTAGGTTTCCAAGTGTAAAAACAAAATTAATGTTTTGTCATTATTGTATTGCACTAAGAAGTACTGTACAAATTACAGTAAAATCGCATATTTTGGCCCATAGAAAGTCACATTTGACAGTAAAGCATTGATTTTGAGTTACTCTTAATTATTACCAAATTTGGTCTAGCTTTAAGAACCTTTGGTCCACCCCAGAGAGATGGGCGATATGACCACAATCCTAATTTTTTTTTCATGATAGCGATTATACATTAAGTATATTTTGTTGGAAATAGGGTTGCTATGATGTTAAGATTTTAAACACCAGTGAAAATTCACAATTGTTGATAGCAATTTTGGTACCACAGCAGAAGCTAATACTAGGCCAATAAAAGTAAAAAAAAACAAGGCCTCAAACAACTATTGAAGACAAGAACAGTCAATAATACAACACAATACAATACAATAATAAAAAAACAACAGAAGAAATTACAAACAACAGAAGAAATATAATAGAAAAAAATTAAATGCTTTAAATTTAACAGATCACTACATAATAAAGTAATGACATGCAAAATAAAACAGCATAGTCTTCACTGTATGAATTAAACTTACATTGACCCTTATAATGCTGAGTGACAAGTGATCGTCTTTGTCTTTTGTTGTTTGAGTAACATTAATGACAGTCAGCAGCAGGTATATTAGGTAGTTCCTATGTAGTATATGGGAAGTTCGATTCTTTTTTTGCCATACTGGTTCTTTCGGACAATTTGTTTCAATTAATCAAGCAATGATGCAAATTGTTTCTGGTAATCACTCAACGATGCCACACATAAGCAATTCTATTATTAAAGCACCCAATAATGACATAAAATTCTGATGATTTACATGTCTAAATCATATAGGCCACATACAGAGTGCAGCTTAATTTGGTTGTCAATTCACCTTTTAGTGCTTAATCCTGTTCTCTACACACATAGTTCAGTAAATTACGGGAGTGACAACTGCATTCTACAGCAAAAATGACTAACGAAATATTCAGGTAGTGATAGCCACATTTACAGAAATTCTATGCAGTGTGTACGGAACCGAACTGGACAACTAGACTTATTCAAACACGTATCAGAGTTGGCTTCTGTACGTGCGGTGCAAGAAATCACAAGGATACGTTTTGACTCATTAGTGTTGCCATATCTTGGTAGAAAAAAAAAAAACAGACAGACAGACAGACACACACACACACACACACACAAATAACAAGCCCATACTAAACTAAATTCCAAACTCATCTTAAATAAGCCACATACCAAAACATAGCGACCTGCACCTGCTTACTTTTATGAGCAGAGCCCAAACAACAAGCTAAAACTTCTATTTTGCCATTTCGTCTCATAGCATGCACAGAAAGAGTTCTCAATTGTATACGGAATGCGGCATTAATCAAATGATCTCAATGATCGTATACTCATATAACTGTTGGAAGACAAAATCTAAATTTAAACAAATTCAATTTATCGCACAGCCCTACCACACTTTAAAAAAAAAAATTCAGATACAGAAAAAATTTCAGGAACAAAAACAATTATATATACAGTGGGTACGGAAAGTATTCAGACCCCCTTCAATTTTTCACTCTTTGTTATATTGCAGCCATTTGCTAAAATCATTTAAGTTAATTTTTTTTCCTCATTAATGTACACACAGCACCCCATATTGACAGAAAAACACAGAATCGTTGACATTTTTGCAGATTTATTAAAAAAGAAAAACTGAAATATCACATGGTCCTAAGTATTCAGACCCTTTGCTCAGTATTTAGTAGAAGCACCCTTTTGATCTAATACAGCCATGAGTCTTTTTGGGAAAGATGCAACAAGTTTTTCACACCTGGATTTGGGGATCCTCTGCCATTCCTCCTTGCAGATCCTCTCCAGTTCTGTCAGGTTGGATGGTAAACGTTGGTGGACAGCCATTTTTAGGTCTCTCCAGAGATGCTCAATTGGGTTTAAGTCAGGGCTCTGGCTGGGCCATTCAAGAAAAGTCACAGAGTTGTTGTGAAGCCACTCCTTCATTATTTTAGCTGTGTGCTTAGGGTCATTGTCTCGTTGGAAGGTAAACCTTCGGCCCAGTCTGAGGTCCTGAGCACTCTGGAGAAGGTTTTCGTCCAGGATATCCCTGTACTTGGCAGCATTCATCTTTCCCTCGATTGCAACCAGTCGCCCTGTCCCTGCAGCTGAAAAACACCCCCACAGCATGATGCTGCCACCACCATGATTCACTGTTGGGACTGTATTGGACAAGTGATGAGCAGTGCCTGGTTTTCTCCACACATACCGCTTAGAA
>NW_015546074.1:378810-381824 GCF_001515605.1 Sinocyclocheilus anshuiensis
ATATATATATATATATATATATATATACACATACATACACACACATACACATATACACACACACAAACACACAGTATATATATAATTCTGTCTCTGAGCTCTTCAGGCAGTTCCTTTGACCTCATGATTCTCATTTGCTCTGACATGCACTGTGAGCTGTAAGGTCTTATATAGACAGGTGTGTGGCTTTCCTAATCAAGTCCAATCAGTATAATCAAACACAGCTGGACTCAAATGAAGGTGTAGAACCATCTCAACGATGATCAGAAGAAATGGACAGCACCTGAGTTAAATATATGAGTGTCACAGCAAAGGGTCTGAATACTTAGGACCATGTGATATTTCAGTTTTTCTTTTTTAATAAATCTGCAAAAATGTCAACAATTCTATGTTTTTCTGTCAATATGGGGTGCTGTGTGTACATTAATGAGGAAAAAAAATTAACTTAAATGATTTTAGCAAATGGCTGCAATATAACAAAGAGTGAAAAATTGAAGGGGGTCTGAATACTTTCCGTACCCACTGTATATATGTACAAACAAATGTTGCGATTTTATATTGTGATGTTATAACAAATTTGTGTTCAGCGGTGGTTAGTATAAGCACTCACAAAATGGGGAAATTAAGGAAGCCTGTTTAGCAAGAGCATCTGTAATCTCTCTTAACAGCCCAATTGTTTGGTGTTTTAATAACAGTCTGTATCTGCAAAGAAGAAAAGTGGTCTATGAAGCAATGTGTCCAAAAGACAAGGAACTACTGCAGCAAAGTCATGGTTAGAAAAAATGCACAGTTCGAGCACCAAGATGAACTTTAACATCTGCCCTGGCCAGTTCAATCACCTCACTTGAATATTATCCAACCACAATGGATAGGTGTGGAGAGAAGAGTGAGAAGCAGATTCCCTCCTTCAGCTTCTCTGAAACAACTGGCAGATGTTCTGATAGAAGACTTTCCACTCAAGACTGAATCTAAGAAGGCTAGAAGCTGTATTAAAAGCTAATGGTGGTAAAAATTTACTAGTTGCCATATTAACACTACATAGAGAAAAAATAATCTACAATTTCAAACAATTTGGACAATATCACTGAACATTTAATTGCAACAAAAGTAAATTTCTTAATGTAGTTAATGTTATATTATTTTATATATAATGTTTATCTAAAATGAGACAAATCTGCTATTATTTCACGTTGTCTTAATCTCAAATCTGTTATTTAGCAGTTTAGATAAAATTTAGATTTAATGCTCAGCCAGATTTAATTCCCAGTTGTGCAGGTGGGGCACATTGTAACACTGTTAAAATATGCCTCGCTATTACAACCATGTTATTCTATAAAGGTAGCGACATAATTCACATACACTGTGTACTGTAACTTTTACTGAAACAGGTTTTCTGGGTGTGTTGTATTTAGCTCTGCATTTTTCTGAATACCTGAAGGTTTCTTCATCTATTTGCCCACAATGTTTTGAACTATGCTCTATAGCTGTGTTTCATGGTGTGTTTATCGTCAAACTCCAAAATGAGTTAACCTGTATAATAAAAAAAAAATACTGTTATTTCATATGGAAAACCTTTGTATTTTAAACAAACTTTTTTGTAAATTTATGCAACCCAAAATGATTGCACTGTATTTTATGTATAATAATTTTCTATTTTTAACTGTCTTAAAGTCCCCATTAAAAATCAAAATTAAAGTTTTTTTGGGTGTTAGTATCAATATGTTAGTCTTAAGGTTATCTATAAAGCAGTGCGCTCCAAAACCGTGACAAAATTCGCATTTAGAAGATATAAGCATTCAAAGCTTTTAGTTTGTCACTTCCACCAAAACGGCTCAACGATTTTTTTGACGACATATCGTACTTCATCTTCTCATCAAATCTTCTGACCAATCAAATGCTCTCTAGAAGCCGAAGGGCCTGCCCCCTACACTATAAATAGATGCTGAAGCTGTGGCTGAGATCGGTCGCTTTGTTCACAGTGTAGTATTTCTTGTACAGTGAATGGCAGGTAGTGTACAATGTAGGCAATAGGGAACGATTCAGATAGTGTAAATATGATTTTGATTGGGGCAAATGAGGTGCTGGTTTCACGTTGTGTCACGCGAACCGCGGCAGCGCGCACAGTCTGATCCAGACTTTGGCTCCGGTCCAGAGACACGATTGCACGGAGTGGATCATATGTGTGAGTCGGCATATATTAAACACTTTTAAAACTACACGGCCTCAGCATGATTATGATCACTATTTTGTTTTACTAAGAGTTTCATATTGAATCTAGGGGGTAATCTATTAGAGAAATAAACGTGACAACAGCCAGTCAGTGCATTTCGCTAATAATTCTGCATGTTCTATGTGTTTGTGTCTGAATGAATGACATAGTTTGGTCTGCTACACAAACTCAAACACACGTGATGCTCGCAGTGTTTTCATTGTCTGCTGTCTCAATATATGAGGATACGAGTCACATCACAAGCTTTTCACCTTAGAAAAACTACTTGTATATTAAAATGTACTTCTCTTATAATTCTTATACTTAATTATAATAATAATATTATGGGGAAGTCGTGGCCTAATGGTTAGAGAGTCGGACTCGCACTTTCATTATTTGAAGAAATTATGGCAGAGATATATAAGCACTAATAATAAAATGTACTTCTCAAAGTAATTATAATAATAATATATATATATTTTTTTAAATCATACAAGCATTTCCTTCCCCATTAATGGTAAATCATCAATACTGTATGATATGGGAAAAAATATTGTGATAATATATATTTGATTAATTCTTTTCTTTTCTCCAAGTAGATATAACTGCAGTCCGGAGACCTCCAAAATAGGTCATGAACTCTAAAAGGGGGTGGAGTCTCCACATCAGCGTTAGTAAATCAAACACCTATTCTTGCATAAAGTTGAATTAATCTTACATAAAATATATTTGCTTAATATACAGTCGTGGTCAGAATTATTGGCACCCTTGGTAAATATGATCAAAGAAGGCTGTGAAAATAAAT
>NW_015546074.1:382806-389899 GCF_001515605.1 Sinocyclocheilus anshuiensis
TCTGGATGAAGGAATTGTCTCTGATCTCTTGTCAGGTGCTCTCTAACCTCATCAGGCATTATAGGAGAAAACTCAGAGCTGTTATTATGCCAAATGGAGGTTTCAAAAAGCATTGAATAAAAGGGTGCCATTAATTGTGTCCAATGTGTATTAGAGAAAAACCTTTGTCATAATGATATTTCCCCCCATTTTAAATTCTTATTCTCCAATGAAAGGTTAGATTTGTGAATTTTTAAAATAAAAGATCAAAATTATTAACAATGTTGATTTATTTTCACAGTCTTCTTTGATCATATTTACCAAGGGTGCCAATAATTCTGACCACGACTATGTATATATAGCCTAAGCACGGTGAGGAGGAGAGTTTGAGTGGCTAAAGACTCTCCAAGGACCACAGCTGGAGAATTGCAGAACATGGTTGAGTCTCAGGGTCAGAAAACCTTAAAAAAAAAATTAAAAAAAATAATAAAACAGCACCTACACATGTTGTTTGGGAGGGTTTCAAGAAAAAAAAATCAAGAAAAGAAAAAGAAAAAGCTCTCATCCAAAAGCAATCCCCAGCATATTCTGTTGTCAGACACGACTGGAACTTCAAATGGGACTGGCTTCTATGGTCAGATGTAACTAAAAAATTTGCTTTTTAGCAACAAACACTCAAGATGGGTTTGGTGCACACAGGGATAAAAAGTACCCCATGTGTACAATGAAATATACTGCTGTATTTTTAATGTTGTGGGCCTATATTTCTGCTGGAGGTCCTGGACATCTTGTTTAGATACATGGCATCTTTGATTCTATCAAATACCAACAGATAAAAAAATCAATAAGTGACTGACTCTGTTAGAAATCTTATAATGGGCCATGTTTGGGTCTTCCAACCAGACAAACCTTAAAAACAACACAAAAATGGGTCACTGAGCGCAAAACCAAGCTTCTGCTATGGCCATTCCAGTTCCCTGACCTGAACCCTATAGAAAATGAGTGTGGTGAACTGAAGAGGAGAAGCACCATCATGGAGCTGGGAATCTGAAGGGGGAGACTGAGAGATTCTGGATGAAGGAATTGTCTCTGATCTCTTGTCAGGTGCTCTCTAACCTCATCAGGCATTATAGGAGAAAACTCAGAGCTGTTATTATGCCAAATGGAGGTTTCAAAAAGCATTGAATAAAAGGGTGCCATTAATTGTGTCCAATGTGTATTAGAGAAAAACCTTTGTCATAATGATATTTCCCCCCATTTTAAATTCTTATTCTCCAATGAAAGGTTAGATTTGTGAATTTTTAAAATAAAAGATCAAAATTATTAACAATGTTGATTTATTTTCACAGTCTTCTTTGATCATATTTACCAAGGGTGCCAATAATTCTGACCACGACTATGTATATATATTGAGCGGCACATCGGTCGGGGATACCATCGGCCGCATCAAATGCAATGTCAGCTCTAAATGGACATGATCAAGCTAGGGCATTCCCCGTATTAGGCGACGCGCGTAGTCATCGCCCGAACGGCGCGAGAAATTGGCGAGGGCTATCCGCCTGTGGACGAGGTGGGCCAAAGACGCTAGTCCGATTACGACTACGATTGGGTACAATCAACATCGGTACGATGACCGGAAGAAGCCGCGAATTGGCCAACGTCCTCAAGACCCGCCACATCACATCGCGTGCATTCAAGAGACGAAGTGGAAGGGAGCAAAAGCCAGGGACATTGGCAACGGCTACAAGCTCTACTACAAAGGCGAACGATCCACCCAGAATGGCATCGGAATCACGGTCAGTGAAAAGCTGCGGGATAGCGTCATCAAAGTCAGCCGGGTGTCCGACCGGCTTATGTCCATCAAGATCACCTCTGGATCGACGTCGATGTGAGTCGTCTCGTGCTATGCCCCGCAAACTGGGTGCGCGACCGTCGTTAAGGACACGTTCTGGGAGAGCCTGGAAGCCCATCTTCGATCAATCGACCCGGAAGAACGCCTGGTGCTCGGTGGAGACCTGAATGGACACATCGGGTCGGAAAGAGACTGATACGAGCGAGTACATGGCGGGCAAGGGTATGGCACCCGCAACGACGACAGTGACCGAGTCCCCGACTGCGCCGAGGCCCACGATCTTGCTGTGGCCAACACCTTCTTCACGAAGAGACCGACGCATCTCATCACCTACAGCAGCGGTGGAAGAACGACTCAGATCGATTATTGGATGCTCAGACGGCGCGACCTGAAACTGGCAACCAACGTTAAGGTGATCCCATCGGACAACATTGGCCCACAACACCGTCTCCTTTTATGGACATCCAATTGGACCTCGGACAGCATCGGCGAGCGTGGACGACCGGGACGGAGCGGATCAAGTGGTGGAAGCTCCCTGAGAACAAGGATCAACTAAGGGGCGCCCTCAGACTCGACGACATGGACCTTGACCAGCTGGTGGACGCCATCTGGAGCGATGTGGTCGGCTGAATCCACGACGCGGCGAGTGGCGCCCTCGGAAAGATGACGCTGGGAAAGCAGATGATCGACAAGCAAATTTGGTGGTGAAACAACAAAGTGCAAAAGGCGGTCAAGGAGAAGAAAGCGGCGTTCAAAGCGTGGCACCAATCCCGCAGCCAACTGGACTACGAACAATACAAAGCACTCAAATCGGCGGCGAAGCGAGCAGTCGCGGTGGCAAAAGCCGCATTCCATGTTTGCCTCTTTTAAGAAGAATCGCTTTATGTATCCCCCAATTGTAAGTCGCTTTGGATAAAAGCGTCTGCTAAATGTCTAAATGTAAATGTAAATGTTCCATGACCAGCTTAACAAAGAGCTGGACACGCCCGAGAAAGCTAACAAAATGTATTGATTGGCCAATGCCCGCCATCGCGCAACGCAGGATTTCGGCTAAGTTAAGCACGTCAAGGACAACGATGGCAACACCTTGCGAGATGCCCCCGCCATCCTCCAGCGCTGGAGCGATTACTTCGCAAAGATCAGCACCGACAAATTTCTTCATCCGCCAATCCAAAGCGCCCACCCCGTCTCTGGCCCTGTCATGCCGATCACGACAGCAGAAGTGGAGACAGCCATTAAGATGATGAAGAACGGGGAAAACAACCGGTCCCGACGATATCCCCATCGAAGCCTGGAAACTCCTTGGGCGCAGAGGTGCCGAGATCTTCGCCGTCATTTTCAACCTCAGCCGCCAATCCAAAGCGCCCACCCCGTCTCTGGCCCAGTCATGCCGATCACGACAGCGGAAGTGGAGACAGCCATTAAGAAGATGAAGATTCCCATTCCCATTCGAATGAAAGCTTAGATTTACAAGGCCGTGGTATGTCCCATAGAGTGTTGGCCGGCAACAACCAAGCACGAGCAGGCCCTTCACGCAATGGAAATGCGAATGCTGCGATGGTGTCTTGGTATCACCCGATGGGACCACGTGACAAACGAAGATGTCAGAAAGCAGATGGGCATCGCCCCAATCGTGGAGAAGATGCGAGAAGGACGACTCTGGTGGTATGGCCACGTCGTAAGAAGCGATGAAGGATCGGTGGCGAGAACAGCACTCTGACTAAGCCCGCACGGCAAGCGACCACGCGGAAGGCCCAAGAAGCGATGGCTTGATCGTTTGAAGGACGATATGCGGCACGCCAACATTGCCCCGGAGGATGCTCTGGACTGAACCAAATGGTTCGGTCCAGAGCATCCTCCGGGGAATATATATATAGCTTAAAAAGTTATACAATATGCTACAAAATAAATATGCTTTTAAAAATGCAACCAACCTTGCTCCCCCATCTAATAAGCGGGAATCCCCCGCAATCTCTTCCATGAGCCGTTCCGGCGCATTGCATGGGTGCGTTTATCTGTATCACTTTTATTCTATGTAATAGTGGGGCTCAAGCTTCGCAGGGTAGGAAGGGGGAGTTGATGCTGGGTGTAACTAAAAAGGGCCTATTGTCAGGCAAGGCTCGGTTGGGGAGTTACGGACATCCGAAGCCCCAGCTTCCCCGTGCAATTCAGCAAACCCCGCCCAGCAGCCAGTTTCAACGGTTAAGGTTAGGGTGTAGCGTAGGGTTAGGGGTTTGTATTGGTTGTATCATTGTCTAGGAAATCAGGACTGTGAATGACATGACCAATGAAATCTTTAGAATCAGCGGGGAGGAGTTTGCGTTGAACTGGTTTGGGAAATCAAATCATGCATGCATGTCATGTATCTGTCTGTCAATGGGAGAAAGCCACACCCTGTCTTCGAGCTCCCACCCCGTTTTGGAGTTTCCACCCCCATTTGGAGATCTCCAGGCTTCAGTTATACCCTTCTCCTTTTTTCCAGTAAGTCATAGCCCGTTGTACTAATTCGCTCCCTCATTTCAATTCAGTGGCTATGAAGTCTTGTTTTTTTAATATATTTTTTTAACTGACTAATCTCAAAGTCAGTTGAAGATATACTTCAGAAACCAAGGCTGCTGAAAAAGTAGCCAGAATAACGCTCTTACCAACAGACAGGAGATGCCAGGTGACTGCTGGTGTGGCGAAGCAGGCGAAAACATCATCAGTGCTGGTGAAGTGTGTGAGGTGAGGGTAGGCCACAACCTGACCCCGACACTGACCCCACATCAGCACCTGACCACTCTGTGTTTTCGCCACTGATGTGTGACTGGTGTGACACGCAGCAACCTCCACCATTCTGCAGGAGACAAATGAGTGGCACAGATGCTGTTGTTATAGGATCAAACATGTTAAAGCTTTTTTATATGTTCAATATAAAATATAAATTCCATTTTTGATTGATAAACAGCAAAACTGGCAGGAAATGACAGTAAACAACCCACCACATACAGTAATCCATTGTTTATAATGAAACATTTATTAAAAAAAACAAAACAATCTTTAGTACTGGAAAGAACTACAGAAACTACAGTCTACAGAATTGAAAAAAATAAAGGTTTATTTACAGAATAACTATTTTAGATGAATCTAAACATGTTCAATTACGTTTTGGTTTAACATTCTGCTGCATCTATGTTCTCACACACATAAACTCTGATGAGCCAAAACATTATGAACATAAATGAAGTGAATATTGTTAATCATCTCCTGTCAAGATCACTTGAAGGTCTGGGTAATTTATATGGTAAATGAAAAATCCATTCAAGTAGTCAATGTGTTAGTGCAGGAGAAATGGGTGGGAATAAAGATCTGAGTGACTTTGACAAGAGCCAAACTGTTGTGGCCAGACAGCTGTGTTAGAGCATCTCTGAAACAGTGAGGCTCCTGGTCAGCATTTGTGAGAACCCACCAACAGTGGTCTGAAGAAGGGCAAACCACAATCTACATGAAGTTACTGACTTATGGTCTAGGGCTAGAATATTATACAGTATATAGTTATATAATGAATTTTTAAATGAATATATATAATTTCTGATAAATTTAAAAATGTAAATGTTAGTATTTACAAATGGCATTGTAAAACTGTGGGCCGTTCTGTTCCAAGTCTTAAAAAGTTATAGATAAGCCAATATAGACTATCTTTAGTGTTTTAACTGGAGTTCAAATGGTTACAACTAAACAAAAATATTTCTTTCTAATCCCAACTGTCTGTGAAGAGTTCTCTCAGTTTCCCACAATTGAGTTTCTGGTGAAGTGATTTCTGTAGACATGCTTCACTTGACCTACTTTTTTCCTCACAGTTTCATTGTCTTTGGTAAATGTTCTGGAAATGCATGAAATAAACTAAAGGTATGAATTCAAGTATGTCCAAAATGTCACCCACATGTATTCAAATGCACAGAAAATCAGGTGAGATGACAAATTATTTTCCTCCATATCAATTCAGTCAGGTGGGAGGCTACGATTTGAATCTTACCTCTCCTTTTCCATATTGATGAGGGTGGGCACAGCCTGGTTGCTTTTGTTGCCAGTACCCAGCTGCCCATATGAGTTTGCACCCCAAGAGTAAATAAATCCTTCGTCTGTAAGAGCCAGTGTGTGTGCGTATCCACATGCCACCTGTAAAAACGAGACAGTTAAGGGCTGATAGAAAAACGTTATTTGCTGCATATCTGTCATCTATGATTCATTTATTCTGCAACTGAATGTTTTCAATAATGCGGGGTAATTGAGATAAATGTGAGTAGTATTTGGCTACTCGTGAGGTTTTAACAGGGCGGCCACAAGCTGTTTCAGCAGGTTTTAGGACACTGATATGACTGACATGACCATATAGACCAATTTGGAGTAGTCGTCACAGTTACGTCACTTGCAGCTGCGCGCGCATTGTGGTGGCAGAAAAACACTGGTAACAAGTGGAGGGAAACGGGTAAAACCCATGGAATAAAGAGAAAAATGTATTGTTGTGCCTTTGAATGTCAGAATAGGAATGCAAATTATTTTTATATAATACTGTAATCAAAGACGCCATTTGAAGCTAAACGCAGACGTTTAAACAAACAAACTATGGATGAAATCCGCTATGATTCCCCATACTTTTAAAGCATAAATTTGATTTAAACAATAGGTCTATATAAATAACATATAGGGGACATATTGTATTAGCCCTACAGTTAAAGCATGAAATACTATTTCAACCTATAACATTTTACATAACATTTACCTATTTTACCTCACAATTCTGACTTTTTTTCTTGCTTTTCTTTTTTTATACCTCCTAGTTCGGACTTTATGACTTGATTCAACTCAACAATTGAGAGTTTGTCAATTCTGAGGAAAAAAAGCCAGAAGTGTGGGATTATAACTCTTATAATGATTCTGAACCGAGGGAAAAAGAGAAAATGACGAGTTGATATTTTCTTACCAGAATTGTGAGATATAATCTTGTAATTGCAAGAAAAAAGTCAGAATTTTGAAATATAAACTCAAAATTACCTTTTTGATTCTTTTCATAGACAGCAAATAATGTGTCTTAATACTAGGGCTGCCTGATCGATAAAAATAGTTGACAGAACAACAATAAAACAGAGCATACAGTGGGTATAGAAAAGAATCACCCCCCTTAAATATGATCACATTTTGTTGCTTTGCAGCCTGAAATGAAGAAAGACACAGTTTTTGTTTTATCCAGCTGTATTTACTCAGTGCAACTTATAACATCCA
>NW_015546074.1:389920-390261 GCF_001515605.1 Sinocyclocheilus anshuiensis
CCATGGCTTGCATAGACTGCTCCGTTAAAACTGGCATTTTCTGCCACCAGATAGGCTCCGCCCACAAAAAAAACACCATCACTGTTTGCAAACACTGAAATTGGTCTATACAATTTTTTTTTTACAATGATTAAGAACATTCATAGCATATAATCAATCCTTTATTTATTTATTTATTTGTTTTATAAATATTACTTAGAATTCTTTCTTTTTTTGTCTAAATATCATTAAATGACCCTCAACAATTTTATAGTTTTATTTAAAACCATTTATTTGACCCTCTAACTCTAACACTTTCTATTCTATTTTAATTCTACTTGATCTATATTTATCTTTTTTTA
>NW_015546074.1:390366-400647 GCF_001515605.1 Sinocyclocheilus anshuiensis
TTTATCCAGCTGTATTTACTCAGTGCAACTTATAACATCCAAGTGAAAGATATAACACCAATACAACAGAAAAAAAAAACAAGAAAAAAAAAATCTGAATCACTGCGTTGCAAAAAGGATCACCCCACTCCAAAAAATGACTTGTAAACTCAATCAGGTTTAGCTAATCACCTTCTCAAAAGCACACAAAGCCATTTGACTTCCAACTGTGATCAGCTGTGGTCATTTGAATCAGCTCAGCATGAAAAGAGCTTTCCTGGAGCATTTCCGTCCTTGGTAGTGCAACTGAAGCAAACAATCAACTATGAGTGGCAAAGAACAGAAAAAAAAAACAAGAAAAAAAAAATCTGAATCACTGCGTTGCAAAAAGGATCACCCCACTCCAAAAAATGACTTGTAAACTCAATCAGGTTTAGCTAATCACCTTCTCAAAAGCACACAAAGCCATTTGACTTCCAACTGTGATCAGCTGTGGTCATTTGAATCAGCTCAGCATGAAAAGAGCTTTCCTGGAGCATTTCCGTCCTTGGTAGTGCAACTGAAGCAAACAATCAACTATGAGTGGGTGGTTCAACAAAATATTGACACAAGGGGTGAATCACAATCAAATCAGTGATTCTGTATTTATTTTTTCCTGACATGTTGGTGTTATATCTTTCACTTGGTTGTTATAAGTTGCACTGAGTAAATACAGCTGGATAAAACAAAAACTGTGTCCATCTTCATTTCAGGCTGCAAAGCAACAAAATGTGATTATTTTAAGGGGGGGGGGAGATACTTTTCTATACCCACTGTATATAAAATAATGTATAAATCTGTCATTATTATAAAATAACAAACAATTTATGTTAACAAATATTTTTTCATCATCTGAAATAAAGCTGAAATAACTGAAAATATAAATATTAGATTTTTATAACTTAAAGAAACTTAAAAACGTAAATTAAAAAAAGCAATGTTGCTTTGGCAACTAATTGAAATAAAGTTAGTTGAATTACTAAAATTAAACTAAAATTTAAATTACAAAATTAAAGTTAAACAGACATTTACAAAAAAACGAATAAAAACTGACAAAAGCACATAACAACAAGCAAATGAGCCACCTCATTTCAGAAGACCAACATATCCTACTGATTAATACTCAGAAGTCTTTGTTTGTCACCTGTACGATGTTGATTCCCTGTAAGGCGGCGATCCGGCAGGGGGTTTGCTGGTTGCCATTGTTGCCCAAACCAAGCTGCCCATTGCAGTTATAACCCCAGCCGTATGTCTGTCAACACAGAGCCTTGAGATAAACCAAGTGCTGATTACAGCAACAATAATTACAACAAAAAAAAACTTTGTGGGAAGTCGTGGCCTAATGGTTAGAGAGTCGGACTCGTAACCCAAAGGTTGCGGGTTCGAGTCTCGTACCAGCAGGGATTGTAGGTGGGGGGAGTGAATGTACAGCGCTCTCTCCCATCTTCAATACCACGACTGAGGTGCCCTTGAGCACCGAACCCCCAACTGCTCCCCGGGCGCCACAGCAAAAAATGGCTGCCCACTGCTCCGGGTGTGTTCACTGCTGTGTGTGTGCACTTTGGATGGGATAAATGCAGAGCACTAATTCCTAGTATGTGTCACCATACTTGGCCACATGTCACTTCACTTTTTTTTTTTTTAAACTTCCTGAAAGGAAACACTGTGAACATTAGGTGTGAGAAAGTATCTCTGAGGAGTGTTGAAGGCACTATAAGGCACAACAAAACTCTGCTGACAATTGAGACCGTTACAATCAATGAAATCAATCAATCATCTTAAAACAGTGAGTAACAGAACTAAATATCATATCCCGACAGCATGTTAACATTTCCTAACAGTATGCTCAATCTCATGTTAATAACATTAATAACCGTTTCTGAGGTTTTTAACACATTATTTTAGTGCAAATAATTATTTAAAACACACACAATAAATCACACAATTAATCATGCCCCTGACACATGCATACATTCCGTAATAAAGAATTTTATTTTATTTATTTGGTGGCCAATCCAGCATGTAATTACTTGTGAAAACATCACATATCTTTAATCATTTATTTGATCATTTTTTTATTTGACTTGTCATTTGTCTGTAGTTCTTGATTAAACTCTTATTGTTAATTTAAACTCACCTCTCCATTGTCCAGGACGGCCATAGAGCAGAGCTGTCCACAGGCGATGTTGACCACCACCTTATTCTGCAGGCAGCTGCTGACCCTGCGTGGGGTGGGCTGGTTGGCCGTGGATCCAGAGCCCACCTGCCCAGAGTTGTTGTATCCCCAAGCATACACCTGAGAACAAGACAGGAAAGGACAGGAAACAGAACCAGAAAAATGCAAATAATTATTTTAGCAACTGTAGGCTGTAAAACAAAAACATGAAATAATCTGAATGCAAGATACCTGTAAATATCCAGTATGTACATATACAGTATATATGTTTATATACTGAAAGAAGTCTCTTATGCTTAGGGCTGTGTAATTAATCAAATTTTAATTTGGATTTTGATTTTGGCTTCCAACGATTACGTAAGGAATAACTGATGACAGACCATTGAAGTATTGAAAAATAATGGACACCCGGTCCCGATGTGGTAATGCAGCCACGACGCAAAGTGAAACAAGGTCTTAAATCCACAGACAAGCAAAGTATAATTTGTACTGCGGATGCACACCTAAAAAGTCAAATACACATAAATGTAACAAAATGCCTGTGTTGGCAAGTATTCACATAAACACTGGCAGTTGTGTCTTAAGTGAACATAAACAGATGAGAAAGAAATCGAATGTGTCAGTATATTGGATCTGTACATTCGGTCTTAAAGTGACAGCAGTCTAATACATCTGCTGCAGTCTGTGTCAAGAAACAGCAAAAACAATCACTGTTCTTGATTGAATAACTTCAATAGCTTTAATAAGAATCAATGTATAATTCATACAGTGAAGACTACGTCGTGGGTTTTTTGTTGTTGTTAGATTTGATTATTTGATTACTTTATTTAATTTGTTTATAGTAGGCTATTGGCAGAACAGAATAGCTGGATTTTTTCTTTTTTTTATAGAAAATTGAAAATAATCAAAACAATCCAAGGTTTTTATTTAGTACAGTACCTAGATTAGCAAATAATCAGACGTCACCCTAAATGAATATTGAACCTTTGACAACGTCTTATAATTCAGCCCCAATTATCATTCCTAAACAAAAATTTTAGTGCTTAACAACTACAGCATAGGTCAGGAAAAGCTAAATAAACTTATCACTGCATCTAAACCAGGGATGGGTAACTGGCAGTGTCTTTTAGTACGGCCCGCTGGATCTTATCAGACTCGGATAATCAGTTTTAAAACGTTTGAAAAGTAAGCCATGGAAAGATTGCTTTTAGTTTATGATGTTAATACTAACTCCAACCAAGAGAGGTCGCTAGTTTCCATCCGCTCACCATATTAATTACAGTGTAGTAGGAAGAGCACTCTAGTGTGAACATTCACTAACATCCCAAAAATAAATGAAAAATTGACAATTGCTGCATCCCAATGTGCCTACTTATACGACACCCTTAAAGTATGTACTCTTTTGGTAAATAAAAAGTACTTACTTTTAAGTATGTAGTAGAAGAGTAGGCAGGCTTTGGGACATACTATCACGTCATACAATTGCATCTTTAATGGACCACTCTGTTGCATAGTTACACGCACCCTGTTACTGTAAACTGGCCTGTCAGTCATCTTGTCAAAGTTACATCCTCTACAATGAAATATAACATGGATAACATTAAATATATATTTTTACCAGGTTAAATGTTGATTATTAGTAACTCAAACCTCTTTATCTAAACCTCACTACTTAACCGTCAGTCACACATATCCGCCATTTTTGTAGTTGAATGCTTTTTATTCGTGTTTGTAGTTCTAAACCAAATCTTCCCCAAAGCGCAATGGATTGTGGACAATATTAGCCATTAAAGTTTGTACGGATCCACACTTCAAAAATCTACCTGAAATAGTAGACCATCCGGGGACTTCTGGTATACTATTTTCAACATACTATGCTTTGGGACGCAGTTATTTTAATCTAACATACTATTTAGTATGGATAGTATGAACATTGGGACGCAGGGAATGAAAATCGTATTTTCCAGTCAAGATGGTAAACAGATTATATTTTTACCAAGTTCAAGGGGATACCCATATGTTTGGATTGTTTGGAAACGTAATTTGAAATGAAAGATTTTAATTTAAATTGCCATTACACCACTGGTCACAAAGAAGTATGAAAGATCCACCGGTAACGCCAGAGTTGCACTTGCCTCGAATTTCAAAAGTAAATGCATAGTCAACAAAACCTTTTTGCCAAATGCATGTCAGAAATGTTTGCACTGAATTATGTTCTTAGGGTTTCCGCAGGTCCTTAAAAAGTCTTCAATTTAATTGTATCACATTTAAGGCCATATAAACTCTTAAATGGTACAAGAAAGCCTTAATTATGATTTCAAGAGGTCTTAAAGGGGTGCTATTATGCTTTTTCACTTTTTCAACTTTAGTTAGTCTGTAATGTTGCTGTCACAACACACACTGGCCCAACTAGTCAATCACAACACACACTGTCCCAGCTAGTCAATCACAACACACACTGTCCCAGCTAACCAATCACAACACACACTGGCCCAGCTAACCAATCGCAGCACATTTCGTATTTCAGAAGGCGGGCCTTCATTTGATACAGGAACTATTCGAGCCGTTCATGCCAGACTGGGGAGAGAGGTGTTGTAATAATTTAAAATATGTGAAAAATAATGTGTTTTTTGAACAACCTAGTATGAGAGCCTGTTCTAGTACACCCCCAAAACAAAATCAAGACTTTGTAAAAAAAAGCATAATAGGACCCCTTTAAATTTGGGGATGGAATGACAAGAATTGCGATGTGGCGATTAAACTTCAAAACGCTATGATTTCATTAAATAAGTACGAGCACTGCACGTTTCAAAGTCAGTGCACCTGCTGGTAAAGAATGAATTTGCATTTTCAATAAGCCCGTCTGCTGCTGTTCAGACCAATGTGAAAATCGACCCATATTTTTAAATATTTAAAAAAAATGCTTGGATTGAGTTGGGCAGGTCATTCTACCAGGAGGGGACATTTAATTTAAAAGTCCGTAAAAGTGATTTTGTGCTTCTTTGGGATGGCACAATAAAGTGACGTTCGCACATAAGTCTGAAGTAATGAATTTAGGTAAAGGGGTACAGAGCCAGTGGTGGTTTTGTAGGCAAACATCAATGCCTTGAATTTTATTCCGAGCAGCTATTGGTAGCCAGTGCAAATTGATAAACAGAGGTGTGACGTGCATTCTTTTTGGCTCATTAAAATTAATCTTGCTGCCGCATTCTGGATTAATTCTAAAGGTTTGATAGAACTGGCTGGAAGACCTGCCAAGAGATTACAAATTACTCTTAATTGTAATGTTGCTCCTGTAAAGCTGTAGCTGCTGTTAAACGTTTTTAAATGTTTTTATTGTATTACTGACTGTTTACTTGTATTTAATAATTGCTTTAGGACTTTTTTTTAAACTTACATTAGTTAGCCTCATATTAGTTTCTGCTGTGGTATCAGGTATCTTTGCATCTTGTGATGCAAAGCTGAATTTTCAGCAGTCATTACTTTACATCGTGTCTACACCAAACCGTTGTCGCTCGCATCACATTGTGCCGCAACAGCTAAAGGCTGTCTACACTGGATGCAACAAAGTGACTGTTGCAAAACATTTGAACTTTGCGTCAGTACGTCATAAATAGAATGAGGCATCAGTTTAATGCGAGCAGTAAACCCGCTCAGTTTCCGAGCAGTTTCACTAGTGTCCGGTGTAGACACGGTGTTAGTCTTCAGTGTCACATGATCCTTCATAAATCATTCTAATATGCTGATTTCATGTCCAACACACATTTCTTATAATTACCACTGCTGAAAATGGTTGTGCTGCATACATATTTTTGGTAACACTTTATTTTAGGGTCTCTTAACTAGTTGCTTGTTAGCATGCATATTACTAGAATATTAGCCATTTATTAGTACTAATTAAGCACATATTAATGCCTTATTCTACATGACTTTATTCTACATTCCTAATCCTACCCAATACCTAAACTTAACAACTACCTTACCAACTATTAATAAGCAGCAAATTAGGAATTTATTGAGGGAAAATTCGTAGTTAATAGTGAATAAGTGTTTCCTATTCTAAAGTGTTACAATATTTTTGAATAGATTTGTCATAAATTGATAGCATGGATGGCATGCTTTTTTAATGAATACATGATTATCCTGTCAACCTTTAAAATTCACAAACTTTGTATGTTACTGTCGTCTCCTGCAGTTTTATCCCGTGGTCTGCTACTTCTTCAGAAATGCCTTAAATGGCAAGTTTCAATGGACTTTTGCAAGAACACTCCGTTTTTAAAGTCAGCCAACTGTGAGATTCACAGCTGCTCCGTCTTTTTAATCAAGTACCTCATTGACTTCATGCATGTTTCAATACCTTGGAAACTGCCAAACATTCCAGCTAGTAATTTTAGTCATTTTCAGGAACCCTTGAGCTAGAAATTGTTGGGAACTATTCTGCATGTCCACAGAAAACTTTCTTTGGAAAGTCCTCCAGGACTTGAATATTTATTATGTTTAACATGTTAAATAAGCACATATAGGTTTACTCACCCATTTGAGTTGCCTGTTTCCAGGGTAAATTATCAAAAGTGTTAAATATTTGCACAATGAATCTTTCATTAACTTACAAAAATGCTGTTTTTCCATTTTTTCCATTATAAAAAAAAAAAAAAAAAAAAAAAACAAAGGAAGTCTGCACTGATAAAGCCATTAAAATATACAGCTGCCTTTATATTTTAGGAAAGGGTCCCTCAAAAGGGGATTGTAGTATTTAGGGCTCTTTGGCATCAAACATTTCATATTAGAGTAAAGGACCAAAACCGCTGTGTTAGAGCCATAATGTACATTAAGACATTTTTTATATTTTTCTATATTATTGTTATATTCTTTATATTAAGAGTGATTGTTATTTGATATACAGTTTGCATATTTTGTGATATTTGTATTGCCTATCTATGTGACTTTTTTAATAGGTCAATTTCGATTTCATACGCAATGCATATGCATAAGCAGCCATTGATATTTTGAACTGTACGAAGGAGGAAGGGGCTTGGTGTTAAACAGTCTTTGACCATTCTTTGAAACCATATTTAATTTGAAGCTTGAAGAAGTGTAAACTGTTCTTAAAGGGATAGTTCACGTGATTCAGTTGCTGGTCCCCATTATGTGCTTTCGCACCGTGTAGTTTTAGGAACTAGCCAGCAGGGTCTTTCCTAGAGAACCAATTTCTCCCTCAGGCCGTTTTCCTGGTTGCATTCGCACCGGCAGCGGGAACTCTGTAGCGGCCGACAGCGACGTCTTTATTAACGGCATTTACAAACGTCAATAACCGGTGAATGGAGGATGCCGTGATCGCAGTTGTTTTTGTTGTGTGTCGTGAGTTTCATGACAATGGAGATGGAATGTAAACGCACAATTTACACGATTGAAAGAGCATGAAAATCTGCCTAAATCTCCTATGACAACCAGCAGTGTTATCTAGGGATGCACCGAATGTTCGGCAACTGAAATTATTCGGCCGAAAATAGCAAAAAAAGGCAGAATAAGCGAAAATACCAAATAAATTGTACCGAACAATGACGTGACGCGATCAAATAGCAACCAGTGCAGAGTGAGAGGCGCATTCTTTATAATGCAGCACACATGTCAGCAGTGTGGAAGCATTTAAAACTGTCCGCGACAGACGCAAAAATAATTACAAGCACCGACAGCGAGAGACTGTTTAGTACTGCAGCGCATGTCTTCGATGAAAAGTGGAAGGGGTGATTGTTGCAGAGCGTTATGTTTTCTAATACACGCACGCATTGCATGTATTATGACAGCGCTGCAAGAACTCACCGCACTATCTGCTTGCTAACCAGGGTTCAAAGTCCAAAGCCAGATCTGCGCTGAAACCGTGTTACTCGTCAGTTGCTCAGTCACATTTTTATGAATTTTTACAAGGCATGTGACAATGCAATACATACGACGTATTCGTAATGAGACTCATTTATAAATCTGCTGTCAACAAAAAGAAGCATTGAGGTCTTCCTGCGCGTTTCCGCCAAAATAAAAGTTGAGAAAAAGCAAGAACTCTATGAATATTCATAAATGTTAGTATTGTAATTTTACTGTTGTTCTGTAAAATAAAATAAAAAGTAAGACAATAATAATGATAATAATCATTACAACAGCTCTGTTAATAACATTCACACATAGTGTTCAAATTAGGACCTGTAATATTTTCTAATGTTTTAAAAGAAGTCTCTTCTCAGCAAGGCTGCTTTTAATTGTACAGTAAAAAATACATGCCTGATTCAAGAAGGGGGTGTGATGGCCAAAAAATATTATTTTACCAACTCGTTAATTTTAAGTTAAATTGTGCTTTGTTGGTATAGTGTCTGCTAGAATGTTAAAAATGTTCAGTGTTAATTTTTTAATTGTTGTTTTGGAATTGATTTTCCTCTTTGAAAAGCCAGACAAAACAGTAAAAAGCACATTTTGGCTATTTAATTTATGCAATGGTGAAAACAAATTGGCAAAAATAGCTATAGTTCGGTATTCGGCCCAGTGTTTCATTTTGTTCGGTTTCGGCCCAGAATTTTCATTTCGGTGCATCCCTAGTGTTATCATTGAGGCTGAGAAAAGAACACAACACTGCAGACAAAACTCAGAAATGGTAAGATAAAAGTTGAAATTACATTTTTTGCGTTTTTGTTCTGTGATTTGCTCTGTTCTGTGAAACGTAAACTCAGAACTGTAAGAAAAAAAATCCATCAAAAAAGATCCATTTCCCTTTGATAAAATCATAACCAACATCCAGCAAATCTCTTTTTTTTTTTTACCTCTCCCTCTGTGGTGAGGGCTATGGTGTGGTGAGAGCCGCAGGCCACCTCTGTCACCCTCTTACCGATGAGGCTGGTGGAAACCAAGGCAGGAGTAAGGCCGTGGTTAGTGGTGCCGTTACCCAGCTGACTGTAGCCATTATGACCCCAGGAATATACTTCTCCATCTACAGGCACAGAAGACAAGATACAGATCTGAGGATGACAAATCTTTGGCTCGAGTTTTAGTTTAGGAGACAAGCATACTGGAAAAGCAGATCTAGAATCTAATATACAAGGCCTAAATGAACAGTACCAAATGAAATTAAAACTGGCTTTGAGGAGTATAAAATGTAACTTGAACAGTTGACATAAGTGATTTAATCAAAGACACAGGCCTAATGCTGACCATCTTAAAACATCTGCTGTGACTCAACTTTTACCTCTGTGGAAAATGAACCATTTGATGTTTATCAGGTATTTCTCCAAAACTCATGTTGTGACACGTAGAATATTTTTCCTATTACAAACCTCAAAATCAGACTGTTTGACTATTTTAGTTTTTGCCATCTGTTGTCAGACTACATACATTTTCAGTTAATCCTGATAAGTGCTTTAAAAAGGCCTCCTGAAGGTTTTACCACAGTAGTGGTGGACGAAAAAAATCTCATCATGATCTGATAACACACAATCACAATCCATGATCTGAATTCCGATCTTCCTAATTTTGAGATGTACGATCTAGAATATCCAGACTGGAACAAGTCTATGGACTTATCTATTTGCAAAATTTAAAGCATAATATTGCATTGAACAATCAGTTAAAACACTGCGTAGTCTTCACTGTATGAATTAAATTTACACAGATTCTTATTAAATCTACCAAAGTTCTTTTGTTAAGAGCAGTGAGTGATTTTCTCGGTCTTTTGTTTGATTAACATTAATGACATAGACAGCAGCAAGTATAGGCTTTAAGACCAAATACATGGATCTAATATAGCCTACGCATCTGATTTCTTTCCCAACTGTTTATATTCACTTAAGACATAAATGACTGTTTATGTAAATACTCATCAAGGCTGACATTTTGAGGTATTTTTTTTATTTTTGTGTGTATTTGACTGTTTAAGCGTGCATCTGAAGCCCAAAGCATACTTTGCTCATCCTTGTTCAGCTCTGTCTCATGAAAATGCCTGGGGAACAGTGCAAGCTCTGTTTCACAGCTTTAATGTGCTGTAATACATTAAAGGGTTAATAACTTTTTTTTTTTTTTTTTTTTTTATAAAAAATGCCCCGCAGTAG
>NW_015546074.1:400672-405441 GCF_001515605.1 Sinocyclocheilus anshuiensis
TTTTTTTTTTTTTTTTTTTTTTTATAAAACATGCCCCGCAGTAGACTGCATTCGACATCAGTCACGTTACATAATTTGACTGATAAGGGTGCTTTCACACCTGTAGATCGATTGCTTTGTTCCGAAACAGGGATTAAAATTATTACAATGTTGTTTTTTATTCTTGGTGCGGTTCGCTTTTACACGGCAAAGTTTCTAAACGGACCAAATTTGTTAATACAAGTCACGTGCGAGTAAACTGTTCCCTCATTGGTCAAAGTTCCACGGTTTATTTTCCGGGATTCCACTTAGTGTCACGACTGTCATCCGTCAGGATGGAACGCGGGCTTCGCGGGATTATTGTTGTTGTTTTTTTGTAGCTGTCGTTATATTCATTTATCATTTTGAGCAAGAGTCCAGGATTCAAAAGGAAAAACATTTTTAAAATGCACCTTACTATGAAGAAGAGCAATAAAACGGCATTATAAAATGAAAAAGTGCGCTATGATTTTGAATGGCGAAGATGTGCTCACCCACTGACACTCACAGGTTCATTCTGAGGTATTAGCAAAACAACAAAGCTAATGCTTTTCACGGAAATTACATAATTACCCATCATACATTGTGATATAGCCTGGTTCGTTGGTCCGTTGGATCGGATTGCTTTCTCACTACAACCGAACCGCTCCAGAGTTCGTTTTCAATCGAGCCGAGACCACCTCGTTCAGATGATCTCGGCCCGATTGTTTTGGCGCAGATCTGAGTGCGATTGCCGTGTTCACATATGCCCAAACGCACCGAGCTAAGGGGGGAAACGCGACAGGTCCCGAAACAACGGGCCAGGTGTGAAACAACCCTCTACATTGCGAGTAAATCACTCGCATATGCGACTAAATCTTACTCTGAGCGACTAAATGATGTCTAATATTAGCCAATGGCTAATAAATTCTCAGATTTTACTCGCCAGTGTGTGAGTTGGAGGTTAAGTGTAGCACAGATATATTTTCACTCACAGAACACTCTGACTGAGCGCTTTTGAGTTTCACTCAGTTTTATAAATATCTGAAACTGTACTAATATATATATATATTTAAATTTTTTTTTTTTTAGTCTGGCGAGTAAACAAAAAAATTTACTAGCCAATGGCGATTAAATTGCCAAGGTGTCCGTAGAGGGCTGTGAAAGCACCCCAAGTTAAGGCCAGGGATCTCCAACCATGCTCCTGGAGAGCTATCCTCCTGCAGACTTCAGTTCCAACCCTGCTCAAACACACCTTGTAATTACACCTGCCTGAGTGACTGTAATTATCAAGTAACACTGAACACCTTGATTAGCTGGTTCAGGTGTGTTTGGAGCTGAAATCTGCAGGACACCGCTGAAATCGGAAAGCACACCGCTTTAAAGAAAAGGAGTGGAATCGATCATCGTGTTCTATAATTGTTGGAAGCCAAATTCAAAATCGAAACTAAAATTTGAATCATCGCACAGCCTAGCTAGCTCACAGCTAGCTCAAGTTGAAACATCAACACGCATTAAAGACACATGATAGAAACAACTGACACAATTTGACCAGTCAGCACAGCCATCTAGTAGCCAGTCATTGTTGTAGTTTTAACATCACTATGAGGACATAAAAGATTATGATCTCTACAGTTCGCTTGAAAAGTAGATGTTGGACATCTTCGAGATCAATCTCGATATAAAATCTGTAGATCACCCACTCCTATATTATAGTTGGCATGAAATGGATGTTGTGACTAACTTTCATGCCAACTACTTCCATATCGTGGTGCATTTCTGAGTGAAACAGCCTTTTGAAGAAGAAATTACAACTTTAAGGTGTTAGCATTGCTATTGCCATTATATTAAACAGACAAACACTCTTTAATATGCTGACCTCAGTGAAACCACACTTACACAGGCCTAATCTGATACATGGTCAAGTCAGCCAAATCATGTCTGAATGTGGAATACATCTCCCATGAAATTCTGTGATGTAATCTCAAGACCCATAAACAGTAGATTGAAGATTAAACTTCAGTGATAATGTGCTGCCACATAAAAACTGAAATGCCATTAACACAATCTTTCATGTAAAAAGCTTGCAAAAAATACTAATAACTATTTTTACTAATTAATAGTAATTAAATCATGGTTTAGACATTATAATTCTATACATGCCTCTTGACGGTTTCATTACAACAAGTCACTGCAGCTAACCATGTTTTTCTGTTTTTCTTATCATTTCCAAATTCAGATCACACCCACTTCCGCGAGGTCTGTTTATATACATTTACATCTTGATAAACTAGCATAAATATAGGCAGGGCTGGACTGGGACAAAAAATCGGCCCTGGCATTTTTTGGTCCAGGCGGCCCCCCACCACATATATATTTATATACATTACCAGTCAAAAGTTTTTGAACGGTAAGATCTTTAATGTTTTTTAAAGAATTCTCTTCTGCTCACTAAGACTGCATTTATTTGATCCAAAATACAGCAAAAGCAGTAATATTGTGAAATATTTTTACTATTTAAAATAACTGTTTTCTATTTGAATATATTTTCAAATGTAATTTATTCCTGTGATTTCAAAGCTGAATTTTTACATCATTACTCCAGTCTTCAGTGTCACATGATCCTTCAGAAATCATTCTAATATGCTGATTTGCTGCTCAAAAAACATTTATTATTATTATTATGTTGAAAACAGCTGAGTATAAATTTTCTTTGATGAATAAAGTTCAGAAAAACAGCATTTATCTGAAATAGAAGTACTTTGTAACATTATAAATGTCTATCATAATTTTTGATCAATTTAAAGCATCCTTGCTAAAAGTATTAATTTCTATAATCACAGCCTTGCTGAGAAGAGACTTCTTTTAAAACATTAGAAAATATTACAGGTCCTAATTTGAACACTATGTGTGAATGTTATTAACAGAGCTGTTGTAAAGATTATTATCATTAGGGGCCAAGCACCGAAGGTGCGGTGGCACCTATTGTATCCGTTAGCGTAATTTTTCGTCTTTTTTTTCTTCCGCCGAAAGTCTATGGCAGCCCACAGAACCGCTTGCGGGAAAGTTGTGAAACAAAGTTTAAATTTATTTATGCTAATAACTTTTGAACCATAAGGCACAAAAGGAAAATTATTTTTTCCTCTGAATCCTTGGCTCATGCCGAGTCGAATGAACACCAAAATTCGAGGTTTCGTTTTTTCCCTATTTTTAAATGTTCGTAAAACTTACTTTTTCGAACTCGTCCGAGACGGTTTGTCTGATTCTCACCAAAATTGGCTCAGATCATCTTCAGACCATGCTGGCACAATGTGTCTCAACATTAACCTCAGCAAGTTTGGAGTCTCTAACTCCAACTCTCTAGCGCCACCACTTGTCCAAAGTTTAAATTTATTTATGCTAATAACTTTTGAACCATAAGGCACAAAAGGAAAATTATTTTTTCCTCTGAATCCTTGGCTCATGCCGAGTCGAATGAACACCAAAATTCGAGGTTTCGTTTTTTCCCTATTTTTAAATGTTCGTAAAACTTACTTTTTCGAACTCGTCCGAGACGGTTTGTCTGATTCTCACCAAAATTGGCTCAGATCATCTTCAGACCATGCTGGCAAAAAGTTATGGAATTCAAGTTGATTTGTCCAACCGTTCTCGAATAACGCACGAAAGAATTCTACGAAAAGCACGTAAAAATGGATGTGAGGCTATATCTCCGCAATGGTTTGGCGTATTGAGACCAAACTTGGTGTGTGTTCTAACAAGCATGACCTTTTCCATGTCAGCCATTTTGGGCATCGGCCATTTTGAATTTTGTCAAAAAATTAAATATTTTAAGAACGCTTAGACTTTGTTATTACGAAAATCGGTATGCATCTTCGGCACCATGCCCTGATGGCACTCAAAAAGTTTGGGCGCAGCGCCACCTTGTGGTCAAAAGTTATAAAGCAATTTATAAAAATGCTAATAACTTTTGCATACATTATAATATTGTAATGAGACTGATGTTTATAGCTTCCTTGCGTCATGCTAAGAACATCGATACCAATTTTGCCATAATTGGCTGAACTTCCTGTCTGCCATTTTGATTCATGTTGAAAACCTACTTTTTCGAACTCCTCCAAGACCGTTAGTCCAATTTTCACCAAATTTGACTCGGATGATCTTCAGACCAAGCTGGCAAAAAGTTATGGATTTCGTGTCAATATACGAAATGGTTTTCGTTTAGAGCAGGGGTGCCCAACCCTGCTCCTGGCAATCGACTGTCCTGCAAAGTTTAGCTCCAACTCTAATCAAACACACCTGCCTTTAATTTTTAAGTGATCCTGAAATAAACCATTGATTTATTATTAATTATGAAATTTCCAAAAATGCTAATAACTTTTGATTGCATTAGCCTATTGCAATGAAACTGGTCTCAAAATGTTCCTTGGCTTATGCCGACAACATAGACAACATAGATGCCAGAAAAAGCTGAACTTCCTGTCCGCCATTTTGATTTATGTTGAAAACCTACTTTTTCTACTTTTTTGCCACTCGTTGGTCCGATTTTCACCAAAATTGAGTCAAATCATCTTCAGACTGTGCTGACAAAATGTTATGGATTTCGTGTCGATAGACGAAACTTTTTTTGTACAGTGCTGCTACAAATTTTAGGCATGGTGCCAAAATGCATCTGAGGCTGTATCTCTGCGAAACTTTGACATATTTGCACCAAACTTTGTATGTGCCATTGTCACCTCACACTGACCACGCCACATCAATTTGGTAACAGCGCC
>NW_015546074.1:406251-410874 GCF_001515605.1 Sinocyclocheilus anshuiensis
TGTATCTCTGCAAAGCTTTGACATATTTGGACCAAACTTTGTATGTGCCATTGTCACCTCACACTGACCACGCCACATCAATTTGGTAACAGCGCCACCTATTGGTCAAGAGTAATAAACCATTCATTAACCATTAATGATTACATTTACAAAAATGCTAATAACTTTTTATTGCATTAGCCTATTGCAATGAAACTGGTCTCAAAATATTCAGTGGCTTATGCCGACAACATAGATACCAACTATGCCAGAGTATGCTGAACTTCCTGTCCGCCATTTTGATTAATGTTGAAAACCTACTTTTTTTTAACTCCTCATCACTCGTTGGTCCGATTTTCACCAAAATCGAGTCAGATGATCTTCAGACTGTGCTGACAAAGAGTTATGGATTTCGTGTCGATAAACGAAACCGTTTGTGTACAGCACCACTACAAATTTTAGGCATAGTACCAAACTGCATCTGAGGCTGTATCTCTGCAAATATTTGACATACTGACACCAAACTTTGTAAGTGCATTTGTCACCTCACACTGACCATGCCACATTAATTTGGTAACAGCGCCACCTATTGGTCAAAAGTAATAAACCATTCATTAACCATTAATTATGAATTGTCCATAAATTCTAATAACTTTTCATTACATTAGTCTATTGTAATTAAACTGGTCTCAAAATACTCCATGTGTTATGCCGAGAACATGGATACAACTTTTGCTACAGTCGGCCGAACTTCCTGTCCGTCATTTTGATTTATGTTGAAAACTTACTTTTTCAAACTCCTAAAACGTTGGTCTGATTTTCATCAAAATCGAGTCAGATCATCTTCAGACTGTGCTGACAAAAAGTTATGGATTTTGTGTTGATACACAAAACCGTTTTCGTATACCACAGCAACAAATTTGAGGCATTATGCCAAAATGACTCTGAGGCTGTATCTCTGTATAGCTTTGACATAATGACAACACATTTTGTGTGTGTCAATGTCACCTCACACAGAACACACCAAAATTATTTGATTACAGCGCCACCTGTTGGTCAAAAGTGATAAGCCATTTAATCATATTTCTAGAGGTTGTATTTTTGATTTTTCAGCCATTTCAATTACAATCATCCTAAAATTGCTTTTATTACTCATTGTTACATTTGGTTTGATGCATTTATGATTTTTCAGCCATTTCAACTACATTCATTCTAAAACATCTTTAGTTACTCATTGTTGCAGTTGGTCTGATACTACATGCCATGCTTAGCTCCTCATTTTGCCTCTGGAGTGCTTGGCCCCGCAATTGCTGCTTGCAGCTATATTTTTATATGTGATTGGATTTATTTCGTGTATGTTATTAGGGCATAAAACCTCTAAAGGTTGGAAGTGATTCAAAACCTTGTCTGTAATGTAACTTCAAAATTCTGGGTGTGTTTTTCTTACATTGTTGAATATTGATAGAGTTCTTGCTTTTTCTCAACATTTATTTTGGCGGAAACTTGCAGGAAGACCTCAATGCTTCTTTTTGTTGACAACAGATTTATAAAGGAGTCTCATTACGAATACGTCGTATGTATTGCATTGTCACATACCTTGTAAAAATTATTTAAAATGTGACTGAGCAACTGACGAGTAACACGGTTTCAGCGCAGATTTTCCTCGGGCTTTGGACTTTGAACCCTGGTTAACAAGCAGATAGCGCGGTGAGTTCTTGCAGCGCTGTCAGAATACATGCAATGTGCTGCTATTTGATCGCGTCACGTCATTGTTCGGTACAATTTATTCGGTCTTTTCGCTTATTCGAATAATTTTGGTTGCCGAACATTCGGTGCATCCCTATTGTGATTGGGTGGTTTACGCTGTCAATACAGGAGACCAACAAATGGGCCACTGGCTGCTCACTGTCCATGCGTGATGGTCCTTGGCACAAAAAAAAAAAATAAAAAATTCTGTCGGCCCACAGGGAAAATGCCCGGTATGCCCGATTACCAGTCCAGCCCTGAATATAGGAACATATGGGTACAGAGAATGTCCAACTCATGTATTATAATATCTGACCCCTGACATTAGGGCTGCACAACAATATATAACAATAATATATATTTGTGATAAAAAATAATAATATTCATGAATTTTCACCATAGAAATATTTCTAATGTTGCCATCCTGCAACCAAAATGATTTTGTACAGCAAAATACCAAATCATTGCCTTTGTTTCATTTCAAAAAATCTGTCCAACCTGCGGTGGCGATGACTACATGTGGCCCTGTGCCATAGCTCAAAGACACAATTTTCTTCCCACACAAGATGTCTATTCGCCTGGGCTCAATGGTGCTCTGCGTGTCCCCAAGCCCCAGGCAGCCACTGCAGTTCGTCCCCAGTGCAAATACCTGTGGGTAAGACAGGAGTTTAGGTGGTTTAACACTTGACAAGAACTTTTCATTATGTTTATATTATATTTAATTACAGTTAGTTCTGTCAATTGACAAAAAAATAAATAAAAATCACACATTTTTCTGTAATCACTAGTAATCGCATATTAATATAATACATTAATATTGTCATAATTTCATACTGAATCTCCAAATTAATGTAAAAAGAACATAAAGATGGTATATTTTTTAAATATGTATTTTTAATGGCATCTTTTTTACTAAGTAGCCTATTACTAATGAAGACCAGTATCATTGATACCAATACTGATGTCTCTACTAAATGCATTTTCAGCCATTAATTATAGCCATTCAACATTACAGTATAACTGAAAGCCATTTTTTTTTTTACAATTAATAGGATTTGAAAAATAAGTTTTAACCCTTAAATGCATACCTCGGGTCTTTAGCGACCCGGGACATCATTCTCTACCCTCTCCCTCCTTCATTTTTTTAAGTTAGACATCAACTTTTAGTATTCCTCAATCTATTTATTATAAACAATATAACAAGAAAAAAAAATAGTAAAATATAAAATTATGCCAGTTTTCGGATTTTTTGTAAAAAAAAAAAAAAGCGTATAGGGTCGCTAGAGACCCGAGGTATGTAAATGTGTAAGTATTTTTTTCTGCGCAACTATATCATTATAACCGGCGTTCATAATCGGCAATGAATCACCTGCGATTTTGAACGCGATTTTGTGTAGCTTGTGAAAATCGCATTCGATTTTTTTGCCCAGTCCTGCGTGCAATGCATCTGTTTTCCTCAAGGTGGCACTGTTTCATACACAATGATGACGTGATGTTTCACTGATAATTACAGCAGGCATAAAACAAACGAATATCATCAGCAAAAATCAAACTGGTTTGAATGGCTTTACTGCAGAGCAATTACTTGGTTAATTTAAGTTAACTTAATCTTCACATAAACTATAAATTGTATTCGAATAAACTAGGGCTGCACGATTAATCGCATGCGATATTTAACGCGCATTTGTTTTTTAAAGGAGAATAATATTTCTTATGGTCACCAAAGCCACCTTTATTTGTTTAAAACGACAGTAAAAATTAATATTGTGAAATTATATTACAATTTAGATAAATGTTTTCTATTTTAATATATTTTAAAATTCAATGCATTGTTGGGAAGACAAAGCTGAATTTTCACCAGCCATTACGCTGGTCTTCAGTGTCACAAGATCCTTAAGAAATCATTCTAATATGCTGAATTGGTGTTTAAGAAACATTTGTTATTATCTGTTGAAAATAGTTGTGCTGCTTAATATTTTTGTGGAAACCATTATGCTATTTTTCAAGATTTTTTGATCAATGTAAAGTTCAAAAGAACAGCATCTTTTGTAACATTACAAATGTCTTTTAAAAACACACAACACAAATGTAGATAAATGTAATAATGTAGATACCAATAAACAAAATATCTGTAATTTAATACAGCCAATTCCAATACGGTTCAGCTATATTGTGCATCCTTAAAATTTAGATTTTCACTAACATTACTTTTTTTAAATTAACAATATAATCACTTTACATTTACGTTAAAGCTGCAGTCCGTAACTTTTTTTGGTTAAAAATTATCAAAAATCTATATTTGAGCAAGTACATAACCAGCCAGTGTTCAAAACTGTTGCCTTACTTTAGCCCGATTCACAACGGTTAGCTCATAATAATGTTTTCTAATTTGAGTGGTACGGGTAGGTTTTCGCGGGAAATTCAAGCATGGCACTGCGTCATTACGTCACGTCTGTAAACATAAAGAAGTTGTCCCGTCTACTAGGCTATCGCATGTGAGGATCCTGCAGGTGGCAGATCGTTAGCCTTTTCTCACAGCAGCTAGAATAATTAAATGTCAAAAAATCATTTTGATGGCGGATTGTAATCCAGAAAGGATTATATGAAACACATGTGAATGAAATTAAATTATATTCCAGTTTTAAATGTGCTTCTGATTACAGATAGCCTGGGATTACACAAGATTTGTATTTTAAAGACAACCAGTTCGAAGGGAGCATAGTTTGCTTTTTGGGTTAAAAGAATTTCTTAATATGAAATTCGAAGAGTATGACAATTAGATTAGACTGTGCAGAAATTGAAATCTACACGCTAATACACACTATACTCATAGTCACCAATGCTGATGTTGTTAACATTAATCATTTGAGAATAAAGTATAACAATAATAATAATTTG
>NW_015546074.1:411833-436161 GCF_001515605.1 Sinocyclocheilus anshuiensis
GTGAACATTTGGGCGGCGTTATGCAAATCTTCCCACATAGTGACGTAGACATGTGGGGGCGTGTTAGAACGAGTCGTTTTAGGTAGGCGTGGCTGACTCTTAACTTTTATAAAGAATATCTCTTTGGATTTGAGACTTTAGTCTTTGCAACTTTACAGATCTTCTTTATGCACCAAGAGCTTGTAACACTCCAAAGCGAAAGGAAAAATTGAAATCGCATAATATGACCCCTTTAAATTTTAAAATGATGGCAAACGACTCATAATTTTACTGATTTGTTCGTAATTATGAACGCATTCTTACTGAAGCATCCTTATCATTGAGTCCTGATGTGTATGAGAGAGCAAGAACTCCACCCAACCTAATGAACAATTTCCAGTGAGGATCTGTGCTCATTTATGGTTCATCTGTCCACTAAAAGCTTTCAGCATGGCTGTACCTCATCACTGACGGTAACGTAGATAGCCTCATTTGCAGCACTGCCGAACACACAGGCTTGACGGATGAGCCGCAGTTCCTCAGGGGGCAGGAGGGCAAACACCGGCCACTTTCCCACATCCAGCATACTACTCTGTGATGTAACACATACACTCACATTAACTCTCTCTCTCTCTCTCTCTCTCTCTCTCTATATATATATACACACACACAATACAATATATACATACATATAGTAGTCTTTAAAATGCAATGAAGTATCATATCATTTTCATGTAAAAATAAAAGCCATCACCAATAAGCACCATTTAATTCTATGTTCATTAATATGACTCAACGTAGTACCATGGTGTTCTTGAAAAATAAGTACCATGGTACCACGAAAGTACTTTATTCTCAAGGAAATCACGTACAATTTAAATTTGAATGAAATATTATAATTTTGAGCTGAAATTATAAAGTAACATTGTAAATACATGTAACATTTTGCTTAAGTACTGTAGTTAGCTTGTTAGTTTAACTGAAGTAAATAAAATAAATCCTTATTATTAAAGAAAACAAATAATATGTGACCAAACAACAAACTCTACAATAATAGTTGTAATCAAACATCTAGTCAAAATAAATGTTTATGTAAATAAACGGGCGTGTTGTTAACTTACTCAGCTGTTAATGTTAGTTAGCTAACAAGCTAACTATCGTTTACATTCATAACACCCCGTGTTTATAGAAATAAAAACAGTCCACAAGACTGCACAAGCCTCAATCTAAGATGTTAAATTACACGATGTACCGCTGAATAGCAGCTGATATAACATATATAGAGGTGTTTGAATGAGAAAATCTGCTAGCTGATCTTAGCCGGCTGTATAGATTAAAGTCATGAAGAAGTGTCAATCCAGTATCAGCGCGAGGTTTTACAATATAAACTCTCTAAATGTTTACCTTGTGTTAACTCTCAAGTCTTCATTCCTGGTGTCAGAGGGTGATGTAGATATGGTAAAGCGGCCAGTTTTGCATGGCTACGAGTGAGGAAAGCAGAGATGTGCCCAGTCTTCTCGGCTGGCAGTTAGAGATGTGATCATGTGACATTTGAACCGAGGCATCGGAGCTTGTGTCGAGAATAAGTGGGCGTGTCAGATGAAGCCTCGATTCGAAACTTGTGTTGTTAGCTGTTTTTATACAGTCTATGGTTGTTAGGTGCGTTCGACTTGAAGCATGGTGCGTTCACCAGCGCGCTCGAGAAGTGTGATAAGATTCGGGAGAGCCATTCCTATCACGAAGCTGATGGTTAAATATGTGATCTATTTGAATTATTTACAGAAACAGCCACTTTAAAATGCCATGGAGAAAGTCAAACATTATCTAAAAAAGGCAAATCAACTAAAAAGACTGATAAAAAGAGGAGAAAAGTCTTGAACCAGCACTAGCATATAGGCTATTAACATATTTTTAAATCATGACCACCTTTCCTAGAATTTATCACGTTTTATTGTAGGCTTATTTACTGTGTCAAATTTAGTCTGACTTGTTGTAGAATTTATATTAGATAATCTGTTAAGGGAATAGATACTGTATTTCCCTATAGATTTATATTACAACTGTGGCATGTTGTAGCTATTGGTTCTAAATGTGCAGGCGGTTGTTTCTTCATAACAAATGCTATATTGATTAATTAAAAAAAAGTCATTATTGCCCTGGTAATGATTAATAGGCTAGTCTTATTATAACAAATGCTATACAGTTAAGAACTATGGTACATGGCCTTCAGATATTCCAAAAGATGGCATAGAATAAATCATTAAGAGCCTGATGAACTGTTAAGGAGTAAGAAATAAACAATATCAATATAAGAAAATGTTAAGTTAGATTGACTTTCCATGGCATGTTGAATTAGAACATTCTGTCAAACTATAGCCTATAAGTGCCAAAATCATATAAAATACATTACATACAGTATATCCTATGTAAGCAAGTAATTGTTAATTATGATGTTACTTTATTGCATCAACTTTGCATAGATGATAGCACAAAAGATCATTTCACAAAAATAAATATATAAGCAAACAAACAAATAAATAAACCTTATGAGTGAGCATGACCCGGGACTCTACTAAAACAGTTCACGCTTCAACCCCCCTCCCCTCCCCTCCCATCCCCATGTTCAAACCAAAACTACGCCCTTGGATAGATAGATAGATAGATAGATAGATAGATAGATAGATAGATAGAACTTGCATCATATAGTGTGACAACATGCCCCGGTCTCAAGCAACTGTGAACAGTATCTTATTCCTGGGCAATAGCGGTTTAATGGCTTCATTGTAGCCAAGACTTTGTGTCTATACAGAAACTGACTTTCATAAACACTGAGAAATACTTACTGGAGTAGTAAAACAATATGACATCTATCCCCAGTCTCCCCATGCTATTATGCCTACCATCTGGTACCACCACAGTACATTTCTAAAAGGAATAGATAAATAAATCCCAGTGGCTAGATCATATTTCTTACCAAATTTGCAAGAAATAAAAAGATCAGTAACATGCATTTAGAAAATACATAGGGTGAATTTCCATTTCATGCTGACTTCAAAGAAAATAAAGCAATGTTAGACCCATTAAAATGGTTTGCACTCGAGCAGACCCAAACTGAGTTCATCTTAGTTCAGACAATAATGTATACTTCTACAGCTCTGTGGTTTACAAATAGTTTGATCATTAGGTTATAGTTCATTTCATATCCTGGATATGTTTGTATGCATTTACTGATATCTCCAGCAGAAGATCAGAGATTATTGGGTGTGTCTGTGGTCTGATAAACGGAGTAATTTCTCCAGAGCAGCAGTCGTGTGTAGAGTCATGTCTTTATATGGCTTCATCTCACCACTCTTACTTTTGTACAGGACTTAGCTAATATTTGTGGGGACAGGACTTCTTTTGGACTTTGTGGACTTAGTTTTTTTTGTCTACCTCTTCACAGGTAAGTGCATTAGATGTTTTTAAGTTGAAGAAAACAGACATTGTTTCAATGGGTTATTGATAGTGAGGTATATACTTTATATGGGTCATTTTACCACAAACTCTGAAAAATAAAGGTTTAAAAGGGGGTTTTCATAGTGATGCCATAGAAGAAGCATTTTGGGTTCCCTGAAGAACCTTTCAGTGAACAGTTTCCTTTTCTTAGTGTGAAGAACATTTTAATCATCTAAATAACCCCATTTACATAATAAAGAACCTAAAGGTTCTTCATGGAACCATCAAGGGCAATAAAGAACCCTTGTTTTTAATAGTGTACTTATTATAATTTATTATAATGACAATGGTGTTAAAAATATCTCTTTGTAGATGGTGCAGATTGTATTGTTACTTCAGTTCATACAAATGCAAGATATTGGATTTATCTTTTATCTCATAAATTTGCCCATTTTCCTCATTTTTCTTTGCATGTCAGTACAGACCCATAAAAATGATTGTGATTTTAACAGTAAAAGACTGTAAAAATGCTTTTGCCTCAGACAGTAAGTAAATTTTTACTGCAGATAACAGCTGTGCATTTTTTTGCTTTTTATTTTAGTTTCTATCCTAAATGGGGTACAATTTCGGTTCGTATTATAAAATGATTGTATTATAAAATGAGCATCCAACTAATTAATAGAGGAAGGTTTTGACTGTTTAGAAATCAAACAAAGTTTAACAGGAATATCAATAATAAAATAGCGAAAATATTTTTAAAAATCTGTTAGTTTTAATCAAAAACAACCCTTGGGACATAAAAGTGTCTGAAATTGAACAAACACCCATATTACCACAAACCATATTTAGCTGTCTAATTTGAAAATGCTTCAAATTCCTTATTAATTTTAAACGTGATCTCTGATTTTGTTTTACAGAAATCCCCAACCCAACAATGACTCTTCATTCATCGAATTTCACAAACTGCTCCATCAGTGATTTCAAGCACACCGTCTACCCAATTGCTTATCTGTTCATCTTTTTCCTTGGGCTTTTTGGCAACCTCATATCTCTGTTCTTCTTCATTTGCTCATCGTTCAGAAGAAAAGCATCTTTTTCTCCAGTCAACATCCTCATGCTCAATCTCCTTCTATCTGATCTGATGATGGTGTGCTCGCTGCCGTTTCGAGCCGCCTACTATCTCATGGACTACTGGGCCTTCGGAGACATCACCTGCCGGATCATGTCCTACGTCTTCTACATCAACATGTACGGCAGCATCTACTTCCTTGCGGTTCTGAGCGTGGTTCGCTTCGTCGCCATCGTGAAGCCATTCACATACGTGCGCTGGCAAAGCTCTACGAGAGCCTGGACATTATGCATTGTAATCTGGCTGATCGTGTCTGTGGCATCCATCCCGCTTCTGAAAGCCGGAACTTATGAGGATTCTAATCAGACCAAATGCCTGGATCTGAGGCCGTCCCAGGTGGGGACCATTATCACGTTGAATCGAGGGGTTTTGTTTTTAGGCTTTGTTATGCCCTTTGTGGTCATCTCAGTCTGTTACATTTTTGCAGCCTTGTATTTGCTAAAGCTAAGGAAGACCAGGCAGAGTCAAAGATCTCAGTTCAATCACAAGAAATCCTGCTCTCTCGTCATTATTGTTCTGCTGATTTTCTTTGCATGCTTTATGCCATATCATGTCGTCCGAACTCTGTTTCTGGAGGCCGAGATGGACATTCAAAACAATGCATGACAAGTCCTGCCATTATATTGAAAGTCTGAGAAAGGCAGCGGTCATCGCACACTGTCTAGCCTCTGGAAACAGTTGCTTGGATCCATTGCTTTTCTTTTTCGTCGGGGAAAACTTTGTTAGCTTTTGGTGACAACATACACCGAGAAGACAGAGTTGTATAATTGAGCAGAGTGTGAAAGTGTTGGAGAAGATAAACAACAATGCAGAGACGGTTTAGACTAGTATAGAGTGCTTGGGACCTGTTGGGACTTGAGGGGGAAATGCCTGGAAAAGACCATATCTGGTGGATCTGTTGTCTCATGCAGGAAGAACTCAATTAACCTCCAGTAAAGTACTGTTTCCATCCCAAAACCTTTCACTGTGAAATTTCACTATGATTAAAACAACATATGTGATAGTGTGCACTGTGCAATGATGTTGGTCCACTGGTTTCTCCAGTTATCCAATCACATGACCTGTGGAGGAAAATTTACTTGAGTTTTTTTGTTGAGCATAGAAGAATTGTTTTTGGTACATGTGTTTCGAGTTTAGTTTATGCATATGTTTTCTTATCAGATAAAAATGAACTGCCTCAATTGGACATAGATGTTTATTATGCATGTTTTTGTAAGGACCTACATGACAGTAAATGCTTACGTGTACAGTTCAAAAGGATGCCTTTGAAGTACAGAATCAGTACTGATGATATATTTGAAACTTGTTTTGATGTGTATCAGCAGATTATACAACTGCACTCAGCAAGTTTGCAGTTATTGTTCATGACAATGTTTCAAAGATTTTAGGGTATTATACTGTTTATTTACTGCTTATATTATATTGTTGTCTATCTATCCATCCATCGATCTATCTATTTCCAATTTAATAAAATTGTAAATTGTAAAATACATTGTTGCCAAAACTGACCCGTCTGTCATCTATGGATTTTTTTTTTTAGTAATTATTTTTAATCATATTTTTTTTTCGACAGTTTCTACCGTTTTTAATTATATGATGTTTTTTTCTACACTTGGAGTTATTCTCTGTAATGTTAAATATAATAAAATAAGACAATTGAATTTAAACGTATTGGAGGAACTGTTCAAACATCAAAAATCTATTCTGCAGTGCATTTAGCCTCTTTAGGAGAATGAAAGGCATTGTTGTGAAAAGTCAGAGTCATATCTGGTGTTAATATTTTTTAAAGGTTTTTAAAGAAATCTTTTATGCTTACCAAGGTTGCATTTATTTGCTCGAAAATACAGTAAAAACAGAAATATAGTGAGATATTATTACGGTTTAAAAGAACTGTTTTCTATTTTGAAATCTAATTTATTCCTGTGATGGCAAACCTGAATTTTCAACCATAACTCCAGTATTCACTGTCACATGATGATCATTCTAATGTGCCGTTTTGCTGAAACATTTGTCATGAATGATTGAAACATAATTATGAATGATGAAAAGTGCTTTTTTTGTGGAATATTTATGGAAAGCGTGAAATTTGGGACACGAAAGGTTAAAAAAATACAACGTTTGTTCAACAAGAATGCATTAAATTGGTCAAAAGTGACAATAAAGGCATTTACAATGTTACAAAAGATTTCCATTTCAAATAAATTCTGCTCTTATTCTGAACTTATGCAATTTAGTATGGCTTCCATAAAAATATTAAGCAGCAACATATAACAACAAAACGCTAAAAAACATTATTAATAACTAAGCACCAATAATAATTGATAACGACTGAGCAGCAAATCAGCATATTAGAATGATTTCTGAAGGATCATGTGACACTGAAGACTGGAGTAATGATGATGACAATTCAGAATGGACAAAAAAACAACAACAACATTTTATATATATATATATATATATACATACAATCAGAGACATGCATGACCTTTACATTACTCAAAGATTTTGAAGATAGAACACAAACTGACAGTTTTAATTGCCTTTCTATTAGTACAATGTTGAATAGTACACAAGTAATTTTCCAACTCTTTACAACACTGTAACACTGTAAAACAGGGTTTTTTGTTAGAAAATTTACACTTATGAATGTGAAATTAACCAACAAAATAAATCGATTAATAACAAAAACTTTGTTATTTACATTACCATAATTAAAATATCCAAAAACTTCATTTTCGAAATGCAAATTAAAATTAAAGAGTACCTTTTCTTTGATGTATACGGTGACGCATTGCTGCCACACACATATTTTATCCACTCAATTATGTTGTAATAACGAGATGTTATGTCATTTTAATGACATCTTTTCTCGTAATAACGACGTTTACTCATTAAAACGACATCTTTTCTCGTAATAACGAGATGTTTTCTCGTTAAAACGACATCTTTTCTCGTAATAACGACGTTTTCTCGTTAAAACGACATCTTTTCTCTTAATAACGAGATGTTTTCTCGTAATAATGACGTTTTCTCGTTAAAACGACATTTTCTCGTAATAACGACATGTTTACTCGTTAAAACGACATATTTTCTCGTAATAACAACGTTTACTCGTTAAAACGACATCTTTTCTCGTAATAACGACGTTTTCTCGTTAAAACGACATCTTTTCTCGTAATAACGACGTTTTCTCATTAAAACGACATCTTTTCTCGTAATAACGACATGTTTACTCATTAAAACGACATCTTTTCTCGTAATAATGACATGTTTTCTCGTTAAAACGACATCTTTTCCCGTTTTAACGAGATGTTCTCTCGTTAAAACGACATCTTTTCTCGTAATAACGAGATGTTTTCTCGTTAAAACGACATCTTTTCCCGTTTTAACGAGATGTTCTCTCGTTAAAACGACATCTTTTCTCGTAATAATGACATGTTTTCTCGTTAAAACGACATCTTTTCCCGTTTTAACGAGATGTTCTCTCGTTAAAACGACATCTTATGTCGTTTTAACGAGAAAAGATGTCGTTAAAACGACATAACATCTCGTTATTACGACATAATTGAGTGGAAAAAAAATGTGTGTGTGGCAGCAATGCGTCACCGTAGATATACATAGAGACATCATACCATAACTTTTTAGGCATCGGTTAGATGCAGAGCCTTAGAAAGAGAGTTACGTCAACGGAAGTCCAAAACGCTCGATCATCACGTGATTCACGTAGACCTCAAATAGTTCCAGGAAGTTCATAGCGGGCAATTGAAATACATTGAGTTGGAGAGACAGAACTGTGATTTTTGGTAATTAGTAGACAATAAAATAATTTATTTACATTATTTATAAAATAATTTATACGTAGTATATATATGTAGTTATATTAGTGTTGTTTTTAAAAGATAAAATCCGCTCATATTTGAAGATTAATGTGGTCAGCTATCCTTACCTCTTAACATATTTTAGGCTGAAGTTACCATGGTAAAAGTTCGTGTTTGCTATATAAACGACATCGTGGTCTTCTGCCAAGGTAACTTCAGTCATCTTCAATTTAATTTTCTTCTTCCATTTCTGCCTGTATTCATGGTATTTACAGGTGCATCTCAATAAATTAGAATGTCGTGGAAAAGTTTTGTATTGCATCTAAACAAGACATGTTCTACATCTTCCTCAGTTTGACATCTTTTACACAATCCATTACTCTTCCCTATTGTCTGCAATGTATCATTCAATCCAGTATGACCTAATCTCAGCCTTGAGTATACTGCTTCTTCTCGCCTGTTTGCCATATTTATCCTTTTTCCTCCTACTTTTGCTTGGTTTATATGATAATGTTTAGCTTTAGACTCAGACTCCCATTCTTTTTGCCATATTTGCATTATTTCATATTGGCTTTAATCTCTCCTTTTCCCATTTAAATATTAATTTTTACTTGCTCTTTTTCCAATGCTTCTTTTGCTATCTTATCAGCTTTTTCATTACCTTGGATACCAATATGTGCTGGAACCCAACAAAACTGAACTTCTATTCCTAGATTTCTAATATTTAATAATATATGTCTAGTTTCAATGATTAAATCGTCTCTAACTGAAATACTGCTTTCTAAACTGTGTAAGGCTGCCATTGAGTCTGTACATATGACTGATTTAATTGGTTTATTTTCTATCTTAAGACTGTAAGATAGTCTGTAAGATAACCCATTTTTTTTGTTAAATTCTGGAATATAAATTCCTATGCCACAATGACCATTTTTGTTTTTTGACCCATCTGTAAATATTTTAAGATATCCGTAATATAATGAAGACAAATATATTTGGCCATATTTTGCAAAACTTTGATCATCTTGGTATTCTCTTTTCTCTTTTAGTAATTCTGTATTGATGTCTGAAATAGGGAGCATCCAGGGAGGAACTTCACTTAAAGCTACTGCAGGGCTAAACACAAATTATTTCATTCCAAATTGTTCTGCCGTATTATTTATATTCCAACCAAAACCTTTGGATTTTTTATGATATTCCCAACAAGCATTTAATATTGATGCAGCTGGATTGCTATTACTGCTTATTAGTCTAACCGAATATGTTAATGACAGTTTAATGAATCTTAGATTTAGTGGGACTTCTTCTGTTTCTACTAATAAAGCACTCGTTGGTTGGTGTTGTTCTCATGGCTCCTATTGCAATTCTTAATGCACTATATTGGATTCTGTTGAGTTTTCCTAATCTAGTTTTGCATACTGTGTTATATACACAATACTTCCATAGTCCATATTTGCTCTTATCAAAGCTTTATAAATATACATTAAAGACTGTTTATCTGCTCCCCAACTGTGTCCAGTAATCATCCTCATCAAGTTCAGGGCTTTTTTATATTTTCTTTCAACATGATTAATATGGTGTTTCCATGTATGTTTTTCATCAAACCAAACTCCTAAATATTTAAACTTTATAACTCTTTCAAGTGGCTGACTATAAAGACATAATTTGTAGTTTTCATTGATTTTCCTATTAGTAAAGAACATTACATTAGATTTCTGTACAGAAAATTTAAACCAATATTCTAGGATTTGAATTTCCTTTTGCATGTTCATCACTATATATGGAATATTCCGACCTCTTTTCCATATAACAGCATCATCTGCATATAATATTCCTTCATTTCCTTTTCCTACCCTGTTGAAAAAACCAGCATATGCTGTTTTTTTCAACAGGGTAACTTTTCAAATATGTCATTAATCATCAGATTAAACAGGACTGGGCTAATCACACTTCCTTGTGGAATTCCATTTTCTACTGTGAATTCTTCCGAGTTTTCTTCACCTACTCTAACACTAAAAACACGTTGAGAAAGAAAATCCAATATATAGTTATACATTTTCCCACCAATCCCCAATTAGTAATCCTTCCCTCCACATGGTATCATATGCTTTTTCTATATCCAAAAACACAGCTACCATTATCTCTTTCATAACTAGAGTTTTCTCAATCTCGTTGCTTAATTTAACCAATGCATCAGTAGTAGATTTACGTTTCCCAAAACCAGTTTGGTATTCTCGAAGTAATCTTTTCTTTTCTAAGAAATAGTTTAATTGAGCCACTACTAATTTTTCCATTAGCTTTCCTAGATGCGATGTTAAAGCTATAGGCCTATAATTTCCTGGATTGCTCGAGTCTTTTCCTGGTTTAACAAATGGTAGAATTATTGCTTTTTTTCCATATCTTTGGTAATTTTCCTTCATCCCATATCTTGTTAAAAAGTTCTAAGATTTTTCCTAGAATTCCATCAGGCAATTTTCTAAACATTGCATAACATAAGTTATCAGTACCTGGTGAAGAATATGCAGTATTTTTGATTGCTATTTTAAGTTCTGACATGGTAAATTCAGTATCTTCTTTGACATTTAGTATGTTATTTTTTTTCATTCAAAATGTCTTCTTTCCTTTTTTTTATATATTTCATCTAGATGATTGCCATTATGAATATTAGCAAATTCTTTACCCAACATATTAGCTTTACTGATATCATTAACAGCTTGATTCTGTTTATCAACTAAAACAGGTATTTGTGCTGGTTTGTATTTACCTGTCATTTTCTTAACCATCTTCCACATCTTGTCTAGATTTGTTTCTCTTCCAATCGTTCAGCAAAATTGTCTCCAGGCTTCTTTTTTAGTTTCCTTTACTACTTAGCTTTCTTCCTTTGATATTCTATAAGATTGTCTAAAAGTTAGTGTTTTACGTAATTTCTTAAATGCTTTGTTACGATCCCTAATGGCATCAGAACATTCTTTATTCCACCATGGTACATTTGTTATTTTCTTTTGGCTATTAATAGCTGGAATACTCTGTCTGGCTGCACTTAGAATAAAAGTGCTCAAGGAGTCGTTTATTTTGTCTATTGGTTCATCTATAATATGTAGACTATTCATTTCATTACAGCAGTTTTGGATTTTTTCCCAATTAGCTTTCTGAAAGCACCACTTATGATATATATAGTTCTGCTGCTTTGATATTTCTGTTTCAATCTTGCAATAAATTGCAAAGAAGCGAGCATGATTGATTTGACCTATTTCTTTCTCAATTGCCTTAATTATATGTATTGGATGCAAATCAGGTCCTCCTCTCTGATCAAATGCGATGACAACTTTACAGGTTTCGGTATTAGAGGATTTAGTCTTAGATCTACTTCCTTCCATCTTGCTTCTTTTAACAGTATCTACAGCAGGGGTGTCAAACTCTGTTCCTGGAGGGCCACAGCCCTGCAGAGTTTAGCTTCAACCCTAATTAAATGCACCTGATCCAGATAATCAAGTCCTTCAGGCTTATTTGAAAACTACATGGTATGTGTGTTGGAGTAGGGTTGGAACTAAACTCTGCAGGGCTGCGGCCCTCCAGGAATTAAGTTTGACACCCCTGATCAACAGACTCTAGACTACTACTACTACTACTAGAAATTGATCTGCATCTTGCTTTTTTCTTTCTAACTTCTTCCCATGATATCATATCTTCTTGGTTTAAATCTCCATGATCCCATACATATCCATCTGATTTTTCTGCCATAGTCCACTCTACATTCACTGCACAGATATTACGTACTTTACCAACTTCGATTTCAAGTCCAGGGTTATTAAATTCCCCGATTCCAAGTGTTTGCAGCCACGCGTCCAAACACCTGCCGTCTACCAGATCTCTAATCCGGGTCGCAACTCTCTCTCTCTACGGCTCTGGTTAGATGTACGTAGATGTAGTGACGAGTTTTCACGACGACATTGCGCCCTCTGCCGGTAGATAGAATGAACAGTCGCCACTGCCATTTCAGGAATAATGTATATATGTATATATACATTGTCTGTGGTCTGACAAACGGAGTAATTTCTCCAGAGCAGCAGTCGTGTGTAGAGTCATGTCGTAATACGGCTTCATCTCACCACTCTTACTTTTGCACAGGTTTTAGCTAATATTTGTGGGGACAGGACTACATACCACAACAAACTACATACAGTTTGTTGCCAACAGAAAATATATTTCAGATCTGAAAAGTGACAAATTGACAATTGCAGCAAAATGCAGTTCAGTGATTAAAGATGTAAAAAATCTGTCATTATTTACTCACCCTCATGTTGTTTCAAATCAGTAAACAATAAGAATTATTTTTTTTTTGGATGATTATTGATGAGGTTTATTTATTTACACTTACATTTATTCATTTAGCAGCCTTACAATTGAGGAATACAACAAGCGATTCATTCATCAGAGGCAAATAAATACAGCAAGTGCTCGTAATACAAAGTTTCAGACATTGTTCAGATAAGTACAAGCTAGGCAGGGAAGGATTAAGGAAAGAGAAAGAATATATATATATTTTTAATTAGGATGCAGTCACATGTTGACAAAAGAGATGAGTTTTCAGCTGTTGCTTGAAAATTGTCAGGGATTCAGCAATTTGGATGGGGGCGGGAAGACCATTCCACCAGCCAGGAACAGTTCTGGAAAGTGATTTTGTGCCTCTCTGTGATAGTACCATGAGGCATAGCTCACTTGTTGTAGATCTCAGGCTTATGGAGGGGATGTAGACTCGTAACAGTGAGTGGAAGTAGGAGGGTTCTGATCCTGTGGCTGTTCTATATGCAAGCATCAATGTTATGTACTTGATGCGAGCCACAACTGGTAGCCAGTGCAGGGAGATAAGGTAAGGTGTGACGTGGGCCCTTTTGGGCTCGTTGAAGACCAGTCGTGATGCTGCATTCTGAATAATTTGTAGGTTTGATTGCACATGATGGAAGTCCAGCCAGAAGAGCATTGTCTATCCTATAAATGACAAGGGCCTGGACAAGAAGTTGTGCAGCATGCTGCGTTATGGGCCTGATCTTTCTGATGTTGTGCAATATAAACCTGAATGATTGTGGAGTTTTTGCAATGTGGTCTTTGAAGGTCAGCTGGTCATCAAAGATTACGCCAAGATTTCTGACTGCACTTGATTGGGTAATTGTTGATGAACCTAGGTGGATGGTGAAATCATGCTGTCGAGTCAGAGTGGCAGGAAAGACGAGAAGTTCAATCTTTGCCAGGTTGAGCTGCAGGTGATATTCTTTCATCCATGCCGAGTTGTTTACCATGCAGCCTGAGATCCTTGCAGCTACCGTTGGATCATCTGGTTGAAATGAAAGATAGAGCTGTCATCAGCACAGCAAAGGTAGGAGAAACCATGTGCTTGTATGATGGGTCCCGGTGATGTAGTGTATATGAAGAAGAGGAGGGGTCCAAGAACTGATCCCTGAGGAACCCCTGTGACCAGCTGATGTGCTCTAGACCTCCCTGATAGATAAGATTCAAACCAGCAAAGTGGAGTTCCTGTAATGCCCAGTGATGAGAGGGTGGACAAAAGAATCTGATGATTCACAGTATCAAAGGTTGCAGATAGATTCAGCAGAATGAGAACTGATGTTTTAAAATTGGCTTTTGCAATCCATAACACAGTCTCAGTTGAATGGCCACTTCTTAAACCTGATTGGTTAATGTCCAGTTGGTTATTCTGTGAAAGAAATAATGATACCTGGTTGAAAACAATTTGTTCAAGTGTGAAATATGAATGGTAGGAGAAAGATGTCGTTTTTTTAAGCAATGGATTTACACCGAGCCTGCTTGAATGCGGTGGGAAAAATGCCTGTGAGAAGAGATGTCTTATTGATATGTGTGAGTGCTGGTAAAAGTGTAGGTAATAGGTTTGGTTTGCTTTCTTCTTCCTATCAATGTTTTCATTTTGTTTTACATATTAGTTTATTAATTTATTGTTGTTATTTTATCATATTTATAATTGTATTATTTTACTTTCATTTATTTTATTAATCCATTTGTTTACTTTGCTTATGTTTGCCATTGTGTGCTTGCTTGTCCTCTTGTCTAATAACGATCAATTCGAACGTTCAGGCATGTGTGATATACAAACGTGTTAGATTCGAACATTGGAGGGCGCTGTAATGACAAAACAACAACAACAACAACAACAACAACAACCCAAAATGTCAATTCCAAATTCAGGACTTCTGTAATGACAAAAAAGTGTGATTTGACCATTCGAATGTCTTTCTTTCTTTATTTCTTTATTTTTAAATAATTTTAAAATCACATTTATAATTGTGGGCTATTTATTTTACTTTCATGTATTTTAATCATGCATAGTTTTTTTTTCTCATGTCTGCTTTGCCTTTGTGTGTGTTTGCTCTTGTTTTGTTACATGTGAAATCTAATGTCTGTTTCTTAAATAAAAAGTTACAGTCAGTAACCATGTGCGGACCCAATAGAAATGAGTAGATGATACCCTAAAATTAAACTTTAGGTGGCAAAAGGTCAGTGACTTCTCTTATACAACTGTTATAACTCCAAATTTAGCTCACACCACAATTAATTTCTTATGGCAAGCAGAAATTTGCCCCCAATTGCAGTCATTTTATTATGGGACGAGCTGTTTCCACACAAAAGCTACCCCCCTCCCCTCCTATGGGACCTCATAGACTATGTTTATATTTGTTTATATATTTCTCTCTCTCTCTCTCTCTCTCTCTCTATATATATATATGTTTATATTTAAACAGAGGCCTGTTTGGATCCAGGGGTGTTACGTTTACAAACTAACCTTGCGGGCTCCAACTGTGGGAGGGGCTACACGCCATCTGTCGGTTCCAATGAGGAACACTGAAAACTCTCACACTTAAGACATTTTCAGGTAATCGGACATGTGAAAATTGAATTTCAAGTCATCTTCTAATGCCATGACAAATAGTTTTAATATGTAGACCTATAACAGGGTATTGTAGGCTAGTTAATATAAATTGATAGCGATTTTAAACATTATGCAGCCTTTAGGTCATTTTTTGCTTCGATTGCACCATTGTACAACCATTGTACTGTCAACAACACGTCTGAAAAACAAATATTGCATAACTAAAGACAGAAAAGGGAAAAGGAATGAAAGTTGACGCGGCTGTGATACGCATGCGCAGTGACGTGTGTGTGTGTGTGTGTGTGTGTGTGTACATTCTTGAGCGGAAAATGATGGCGATTGTCCAGACGCTTGAAGAGCCTGTGCTCGGTATGGATGGAGGTGGCCGTGAAAACTAACAACACTCGCGGGGAAAAGTTGTTTGATTTGGACGATCGCGACCTGTCTCGACCCCCGGACGTTTTCAGACGCAGAAAAAAAACGAGTGGATGAGGGTTGAGACTGTAAACTGGTGTAATATTCACGTGTGAAAGAGCCACGTAGCTTAGAGTTTCAGATAACACACACACTGGCCTAGTGCTTTTAAAGCCTCCACACAAATACATCAACCTGAAGAAGAGGAGTGAACGAGAAAATAAGATATAAAAAGCGGAACGAGCTGTTGGTGAGTCGATACACGTTTGCAAATTATTTGGATTTACTAAATATGAATTTGCTCTGCGTACGTAAGAGAATGTGCGTTTATTTGCTCTCTGCATGTAGATGTGATTGGTTAGCTGCACTTTTTTTTGCCACTTTTAGTGTGCACTGATCAGTATATAAGCAGTATATGGTTTAAAAGTTTAGAGTAGGGCCTGAAGTGCACACGTCAACACCATTTGATCACAGAGCTGCAGATTAAATACTGCTGCAGTCACTATACTCACTCTGGCTGTGTCTCCAAATCTACTGAGCTTTCTAGCTAGGCTGCATTTTTGGGCATCATAGGCGCGTGTAGTAGCTTTGGTCTTCAAAGTCGCGTTCTAAATTCCGGCGTTTAGATACATCTATTATATGTAATAATGTTAAGTTCGAACGTTCAAAAGCTTGACATACACAAGTGTTCGATTCGAACATTGGAGGGCGCCTCTGATGCCAAAAACATGCAATGTTAATAAACGTTCACTTAGCACCTATGATGTCCAAAATGTTCAATTCCAAAAGTTCCAAGGCTTCTGTAATTAAAAAAACAAAGAAGTGCGTTTTGAAAGTTCGAATGTTCCTTTGATGCTTTCTTTGATCTCTATCTAATATACAAGGGTGCACACACATTCCAAGTCAAATCAGCTTATCTTTGTAAAATGGCACAGCTTTTTACAAAGATAAATTAATATGTGATGTTTACATTACATTTACATTTAATCATTTAGCAGACACTTTTATCCAAAGCGACTTACAAATGAGGACAATAGAAGCGTGAAATATAATAAACTAATACTTTTAAAACAAATACACTTTTAAAAATTGTTAGTAAAGCAAGCATTTTTTTTAAATTATAGAAGCTTTATTAAAGGGGTCCTATTATGCTCTTTTACAAAGTCTTGATTTTGTTTTGGGGACTGGTGATGCTAGCGGGCTATTTGCTAATAGCGGGAAATCACAGTAAAACTAGTGATAACAAGGCGCTCTGATTGTTTTTGTTGTAGAATACGATAGGGGATATATTCACACGTTATAGAAACGAAAATTATGGTGTATAAAATTGATTTTAAGATAAAAAATTAGACGACAAAGAATTAACTTGACGGAGCTCAAACTCAAAACACACGGCAGCAACAAACAGGACTCCACTCCAAGTCGGACATCCGACTTGTAAACTCGGGGCAGTTTGATCAACCCTGACCACGGGGAGTCATTTGACATCATTTCCAAAATAGCGGCGACCAACAAACAGAGTGTGCAGCTAGGTTATGAGGAACTTTTATGTTTTTTTGCAGCACAAATTGAATGAACGTGCAATATACAAAAATATACTAAGAATTGTTTATGTATCAATTTATGTGTAGGTTTTCACCTATTTTGAAAGTTTTACCTAGTAGACCGTTAGCTATGTAGTGTTAACATCTGGAACTGCATTGCATTATATTAGATAGTTTATAAGTTTTGAATAACGAATGACAATAAACAGATTTTGGGAGAGCCTGAACATTGCTTTAATTCACGATTTTGCCATAATTCACAGAAAGTCAAATACTTTTGAGTCATGGTGCCATCTTGTGTTGTGATTGACTGGAATGCACTGAGGTCAGAAGTAGGAAGTAGTATTTTTAACTCCCATCTCTGTTTGGCCCTGTCCCAAATGGCACACTTCATGTGCACTTGCGCTCTTGCAAACTTACATTGGCCGCCTCGTGCGCAAGTCCGTTAAGTCCACGAGACTGTAGGGTGTCCCATTCATCATTTTAGCTTTCAGAAGGGTGCTCGCACTTCTGCCGAGCCCGTACTGAGGCGATAGACCTGTTCTGAGACTTATACACCTGACTGACAAAGCGGCATTATGTCACAAAAATTTGTGGACTCAGAGGAAGACCGTGAGGGTTTAGTGTGCGATTTGGGACAGGGCCTTTGTTGCAAATCCAGCATTACATCTAAAATGTGGCAACCAAACTTTAGTTTTGCTCAAACTGATTTGCTGAAAGGTTAAGTTTCTGCACTTCTAGTGTCACTAAATGAAATTGCAGAGTTAGAACATTTATTATTATTATTATTATTATTATTATTGAATGGTCCCCTTATTATCCTTTGTTTGGAAAAATGGACAGTCCCCCTCCAAACCCATGCTATAAGTTGCACTAATTGGGATGTTCAAATAGTGCAGTGTTTTGGAAGTGCCACAAGATTCAGCTAATGAATGTCTTTCTTATATTATATCTTATATCTTTCTTATGCTATTTTAACATTGAAAAAATGCCCACTTTACCTTAAAAAATCTGCTCAGTCCAGCTTCATTCCCTGTTATATTCCAGTTTACCACCAGATGCCAGAAACGTTCAGTAATTCCTTCCTCGCAATATTATGCACACGCCACCACCTGCATTTTTTTAAAGGGGTCATGACACATTTAAAAAAAATATTTTTTTATATGTTCCTTGAGATTCACTTGTACTGTTAATAAAGGTTTTTACACATGCACAAAAAAAGTTATATATTCTTAAAAATGGTTTTCAATTAAAAATGGTTGATTTTCATTCTGAAATGAGGATTGTCATTAAACAGCCACTGTTATGATTCTCTAACTTAAGTATCACCACCCCTATTACACAATAATAAGTATAGTAAGTGTTAATAAATATAAATATAGCAAGTGTTTTGAAAACATTATTTATTTAAAACAGACATTTCCAGATAAAGCATTAGCTGCTGACAGATCCACTATAGTTGGTTGCTCCATATTTCAATAAAAGTTTCTTTGCTAACTCCCTTACACTGTACCTCATTTACAAAACAATCTCCAGTCAAATGCTACGAACAAACATATAGTCCTCTGACGTGATCTGGGACACCATTAAAAAGAAATCATCCACTTGTTCCCAATGCTGGGAACTGACACAAAAGATCTGTTAAAACAATGTTTTTTTTTTTTTATTCTTCCATTTGTCCTGCTGTCGGGAATAGCCCGAATTCATGGAGTACTTCAGAAATTAAATGGGCACTTGTATACTGTATCCAGTGTAAATGGCATTGGAGTCATGTATTTGCCCGTGCGACATCACAAATCCCACAACATCCAAACAAACCGTTTTTGCAGTTTGGTTGCATGAATGCTTTTTTTGTACTGAGGAGGATGTTTAAAAGGAATAGTTCACTTAAAAATTAAAAATTTGCTGAAAATTTACTCACCCTCCAAGATGTAGATGAGTTTGATTTGGAGAAATTTTGGCATGTAATTTGCTTGCACACAGAGGATCCTCTGCAGTGAGTAGTAGTGCATAAGCGATATTGCGGATTGTGGACTTTTAGCCAGTATTTTAGCCAGAAGCAACAGTTTGAAGTTAAAAAAAACCTTTATGATGGATGGATTTGTTTCATACGAACACACAGCTTTTTAACTTCACAAAACTAATTGATGGACTGTAGTCATGTGGATTACTTGTGGATTATTGTATGTTTTTATGAGCTGTTTGGACTCTCATTCTGACGGCACCCATTCACTGCAGAGGATCTATTGGTACGCAAGTAATGTAATTATAATTTCCGATAAAGAGACAAAGTCATCTACATCTTGACTTGGATGGCCTTGGGGTGAGTAACTTGTCAGTAAATTTTTATTTCTGGGTGAACTATTAATGGTACAAAGACCTCTTAAATGCCAAACGATTAAGTAAAATTTGATTTCTCATGACCCTTTTAATGAATAAAGATTCTGATATTTTACGTGAAGAAGCCAAAATGTCTTTGACATAACTAAAAAAAAAAAAATAATAATAATAATTTTGAAAACTTTTACTTTGGCACTAGCTTTTAGTTAGTGATAATGGTTAGATTTTTTTTGTTTTTTTTCGTTCACAAAATAACTGTCTAAAACTGAGGCTGTACAGCTAGAGTTTTCCATCACTGCGCTGCAGGGCACTTGGTTATTTATTAATAGAACCATGGCTAATACCTATGCAAACATCGTTGCTTGTTTTAGACCTTCATGCTGTGCTACATTTACTCATCTTGTTTTGAGTCTCAGTGCTTTCCTTTGATTGAGTCTGCACTTTTCTCTGAAATATTATAGCCTCTTCATGTACAATAGCATGGTTATTTCATTAAGTATCAGTGCCAAATGTCTCTCTTTTAATTGATTAGAAACATGTTTGGCTTTGTAACGGAATTTCATTTACTTGCAACTTTAAAATCATGTGTTATTCATTTTATTCCCATCAAGCATCCTTTTCACAGCATATGTCATGCATCAGTGCTTTGATCAGTGCTTTTAATACTCTTTGAGACTGTGCATAAAATCGGATTTTGAGGGCATTTTAGATTGTGTTGACAGTTTTAGTTACACCACCACTGTCCATTTTAGTTAGTGTAGTGTTTTTCTATCTTTTCTGATCCTTTAATGATGCAGAATGTTGTAACTGTGGCGGTTACACAAGCTTTATGAAACAGTTGGGTTTTTCAAATACCCAAGGTGACTCACGATGCCTCTAAACCATTTATTTCCTGTTTAGTCAGAACATCGGAAGTGACCTGGTCACCGTTTGCATTACAGTTTGAGGTGAAACCAAAAGATTGTTAGCTGCAGCTCAACAGCTGTGCAGGCCAAACTGCGACTGAAACCACCCTGTTTGGACAATCTGAAAACTCATGTTCTAACCACTGAAACTGAAATGTTGACTCACAATCAGAAAGTTAGTTTACAAGAACATCTAATAGGCTGACATATTGTCTGATTTTATTAGAAATTCGTGGGAACTTTTTTTTTTTTTTTTTTTTTTTCACTTGGCTAAATGTGTTTTGAGAACTTTTATAGTTTCTCAAGTTTTGCATTGTTTGGTTGATTTCATCATAGTACAGCTTCTCTGGGTTTTTGTTTTAGTAGTTAAAATAAAATAAAGAAATAAATTAGCTTGTTGCATTTTTACCCGAACATTTTATTTTTTAAAAAGGATGAAAATCATCTTTTGAAATAATTATTTAACTGAAATGTATGCATAATTCACATTCTATTTTTATTGTAAAAAAACAAACAAAAACAAAACCCCAAACATGCTAAAAAGATTTTCTACGCTTTTATTACTCTAAATTTTGAAGTCTTGTCACCTCTTTTGCCTTTCTGACTGGGATATTATAACAGTAGTCATCCCACTGTTCGTGTTTTGGGAAACCTTTTTTTTTTTTCTATTTCTGGTAGGATCATTTACATTTCATTTTGGCATCTGCATGAGGGACTTTCTGAGCACTCCCCAGAATGTTTTTCTTTTAACTGACAGGCAGATGTTGTCATGCTTGATGCTTTCTCTCTTAGCCTCTGATTTGTTTCTGTTTCATATTTAGTCATAATCTTGATTTCAAGGTTTCAGTAGCTACAGCATATGTACAAATCTGCAGATAAATATGGTACACTTTCTGAGTGCTTCTCTGGGTTTAAAGCAGCACTATAACTTTTTCTGTGTTCAAAATTTGCAAATTGTATATAATGAGCGAGTACATCATGAATTCATCTTCCAAACCACGTTTTTGTCTTATTCCGAATCACTACGGTACACTTATAATAAGTACTTATATTTGGACTATTGTAGCCTGGTCGGGTTGTCACCGCTGCGGAGTAACACATACCTGCATGAATCGCCATAGACATAAACTTGGTTGGAATGTTTTTCCGCGGGATGTGTGCAGTTCTGTTTATTAACCGCTAGAGCACCAAAAGTTACATAGTGCTGCTTTAAGATCTCTTATTCTTGCTTACAGGTTAAAAAATCTTACAAACTATGACATTAAGTGATTTTGGCCCATAAAAATGGACATGTCAAGCAATATTCTATTTTCTGTCTCTTTTTTTTTTTTCCCCACTTCCTGACTAAAACAGGAAACATTTTAGCACTATTGTAACAAAGTAAAGTGCAAATGGTTCACATTAGGTGTGTAATTGATACTTTATTTGTGTACTTATCATTCCTGTGTAGAGAATTATGGGATATGTAGTCTGTCTCCTCATAAACCAGCTGAATGACTAGTGCTTTCTTGCGAACTCTTCTACATCAACAGTATGCAAACTAAATTATTCAGTCAGCATTCACAATTACAACTTATTATGATCAATACCAATTTGCTTCCACTGTAATTCTGTAATCGACACGCCCTCAACACCCTCAAGTCATTTCCCACTGGTAATTATGACTTTATGGTTCATGTGCACTCAAATCGTAAATACAATCATTATGACAATGCAACACAAGCTGTGTTCAGTAGGCACAGAGTGACAGTCGCATACTACAACCAAATTCACCCACAAAATTATTAATGTAGTGAAAATGCATCGTGCACATAGTTGAACTGAGCAACTAGTTGTTTAAGTTGTCATTTTAAAGCACATCTCAGATGTGTGTCACTCTCTTTTCTGAGTGTTATTAACACCATGCATCTTTCACGGCAATTTGCTTGCAACACCTTAGTAGCTCCCACCAGCCCAGTGGTCTCAGGGTAACACATACATTACGCTCTATAGGCCTCATTCATGAAACGCGCAGAATGAAAAGCCGTCTTGATATAAATTTTGAGATTCAAGAAAATGTTTGGATTTTCAAAATGTTAGCTGGTAAAAAAAAATATTTTCGGTGCGTAAAACATCTGAATGTTTTGTTCTTTTGTGGTCTGCATTTTGATAACACTATATGTAATATAATAATATTTCAAGAGTTTGTTTGCCCATATAGCTATATAATCTTTAAGCTATTGAGGTTAAACCTATTTGGCTTGCTGTCTGCTGTTGGGGGCTTGAGGGCATTGGCAGAAATTAATATTTTATTTGTAAGGGATGCATACAATTGATCACAAGTGTTACGGCAAATTTCAGTTTTAATTTAATGCTGTTCTTTTGAATTTTCCATTAATTTCAAGAAGAATTTGTAGCAAAATTTTTTTTTTGTTTCATGAGTATTAGAATGATTTCTGAAGGATCATTTGACACAGAAGACTGTAGTAATAGCTGCTGAAAATTCAGCTTTGGCAAAAAAAGTTTCTTTTAAATTGTAATAAATTGTACGCTTACTGTATTTTTCATCAAATAAATGCAGCTTTCTTGGGCAGTAGTGTATCTATAGAAAATAGAAATATAATAATTAATTAATTGGCAGGTAAGTGTTTCTAAATTAAGTTAGATTGCCTGTGGGTCAATTAATTATTCAAGAAAAATACTCATTCAGTAATAAGAAACAATGAAATGAAAGATGTTAAATGTATTGCATGGCATAACCTTCAGTCTCTGAAGATTGTAATCTTTCGTGCTTTAATTTTTTTGGGTTGAATTTAATAAGAAAGATTTCTAATGATGCCATTCTTAGCAGGTTTTTTTTTTATTCCTCACTATGAAACGTCAGCTCTTGTTCGAAGTAAAATCAGAAAGGCCACAGAAACTGGAAGTTCCTTGCTCTCTCGCACACTAAATTGGATTTTCCCTGCTGAGCCTCACGTTGTAATCACGTTTTTACACGTTAGACTTAATATTTGAATTAAAGCAAAACGTATATTGATGAGTAAATTATTAGCAGTCTTTGCTAAGATGAGCATTGTGCTACAGTAATTTACTTAAAGTTTGGGATTTGAACAACCCCTATCCACCTTATTTTCCCCGTAAGTGTGGGCGCAACCATGTGTAAATTTAATGTGTCTGGCTTCCGGTCTCATTGGCTTCCAGCAATTTTTAGCTGTACAAAACAGCTCGATTTGCTGCTTGACATTGCAAACTGGTGTGTCTTGCCATATTATTTTAATGTATTATCTTAATTATGAACACAGTGGTTTGTAGTGCAAACAGTTTTAACGTTTACTGCACTTTGTTATTCTTCTCGTTATTTCCCTACAGTGGCTAATGAAGCGGAAGTCTCGCACATTCACAGTTCACAGAAAACGGCTTACTTCCACATTGAAAAATAAGGTGAATAACCCTATTAATCTTTTGAATGAATCTCGTCCAACACGCACATCCTGCTTCAGACATGAATTATTCGTCAAATCGTGTGGTTTGTTGAGGTGCTATTACTTTTATAAGCCATCAGACTTATGATTTTCACTCAAAACACTCAAAAAAATATTTAGGCTTAAATGTAAGATTTATGTATTTTAAGTGCATATTAAATATTCATACATTTGGATATCTATTTAACAAACTAATAAACTTAATATGATTAATTTGTCATGCATGCATGTTTCAAGGAATTGAAACAGGAATTTTAACTGCATTTTAAAGCAACTCTGTTTTTTATGTTATTTTTTATTTTTTGCGACTTTGGAGACCAAACAGACAGTTAAAGGGATAGTTCACCCAAAAATGAAAATTTGATGTGTATCTGCTTACCCCCAGGGCATCCAAGATGTAGGTGA
>NW_015546074.1:438630-439003 GCF_001515605.1 Sinocyclocheilus anshuiensis
ACGATACATTGATGTGTAAAGACACGAAACGATCGGTCTGTGCAAGAAACTGAACAGTATTTATATAGTTTTTTACCTTTGATGCACTGCAATGTCTGAACCGTCTGAACTGTCCTGTGCATGTCGTGAGCGCGTCCTCGACAGCCGGCACGTGACGCGCCTTCTTCTTCTTGCTTTACGGTGGATCGCAGACTTATAAGTGCATTACCGCCACCAATCTCTCAAATGGACCATTGACACTCTTATCTACAACAGGGCTGTCCAAACTCGGTCCTGGAAGGGCCGGTGTCCTGCAGAGTTGAGCTCCAACCCTAATTAAACACACCTGAACCAGCTAATCAAGCTCTTACTAGGCATAGAAACGTCCAGTCAG
>NW_015546074.1:439842-440156 GCF_001515605.1 Sinocyclocheilus anshuiensis
TGGCGGTAATGCACTTATAAGTCTGCGATCCGCCGTAAAGCAAGAAGAAGAAGAAGACGCGTCACGCCGGCTGTTGAGGACACGCTCACGATGCGCTCAGGACAGTTTAGACATTGCAGTGTATCAGAGGTAAAAACGATACAAATACTGTTCAGTTTCTTGCACAGACCGATGGTTTCGTGTCTTTACACATCAATGTATAGTCACGAGCCACAGGGTTTAATTTGGTTTTGTTTGTGTATGTTTTTTTTTACTCTCAAAGCCGTGATTCCCATTCACTTCCATTATAAGACTGACAGACTGCAACGGTTTGA
>NW_015546074.1:440626-441619 GCF_001515605.1 Sinocyclocheilus anshuiensis
AAGCAAGAAGAAGAAGAAGACGCGTCACGCCGGCTGTTGAGGACACGCTCACGATGCGCTCAGGACAGTTTAGACATTGCAGTGTATCAGAGGTAAAAACGATACAAATACTGTTCAGTTTCTTGCACAGACCGATGGTTTCGTGTCTTTACACATCAATGTATAGTCACGAGCCACAGGGTTTAATTTGGTTTTGTTTTTTTTACTCTCAAAGCCGTGATTCCCATCCACTTCCATTAAAAGACTGACAGACTGCAACGGTTTGAGTTAAAAATCTTTGTTTGTGTTCTACTGAAGAAACAAAGTCACCTACATCTTGGATGCCCTGGGGGTAAGCAGATAAACATCAAATTTTCATTTTTGGGTGAACTATCCCTTTAAGTGAGTGTAATTCCCTGTCAAAATATGTCACTGTCATAATCACGGTGGAAGCTTTAAACATGCGTTTGTTCCTGCTGTGAAGCAGTCCGCCCTTTTCGTGGAATTTCATACCTACTCCCTAAATGTGGGAAGCGTGGGAAAGAAACAGAAGCTGTTCATTTTATTTTGAAGACAGTGTTCCATCAAAATGATTTTTAAACTGATATTTCAAGTTTTGTTTAGATTTTTTTTTTGATACCTAGCATTAAGGTGGAAAGTTTTGCAGATAAGCAACGCTTACATTTTCTTCAGAAAGTTAAAAAATCTGGTTTGTCATTGTTAATTTCCCCTAGAAATTTCCCCTATTACTATACACAGAAATTGCTATGTAATGGTGACCCAAATCAAAAAAGTGCTGTAGTCTAATCTCTGAAGTCATCCCCTCCACCTCCACACTTCCTGCTGATGATACGGCATCATTCATCATTTTCAGGTACTACCAAGTTGCAGTAAGAGCTCTTCTTTATGCTCTTAGATGGGTTGGAGGAGTTTGCCACGTAATCACTTGAAACAATTGCAGTTCTAGTGAATGTAAGAGGCCGTCGTTCAACAACACCCGACCCCCCCCCCCCC